>NC_057808.1:217025793-217138924 GCF_018294505.1 Triticum aestivum
ATCTTGTGGTCGCCGCAGGTGTGTGTGTGTGTGTGTGTGTGTGTGTGGGTGTGTGTGTGTGTGAGAGAGAGAGAGAGAGAGAGAGAGGTGAAAAAGGGGTAAGAGGAGTTAAGGCGCCACTTCGGGAACCAACACGGGGTCTCCCCGCACGTGCAACCTCCTCCACCCATGTATTTTTAGGAAAAACCGGCACCACCCATATCTGATCCCTCGCATCGCCGGGCCTGACTCTGAAAAAACGGCTGATTCGAGCGTGCCTCCAAAGCTAGACCGGAAGGTGCTTCAAAAAACGTGTCATGCAGACCCAACAATATTTGCACACAATCAAACGTGCCTCCAAAGTCAAACCTTCGAAAATCGCATCCAGCTGGACTGATTGAGATCGTTGCAAGTAACCAAACAGGTCATTGAGGAATTAGTTATTAACCTTTATAAGTATATAGTAGTATTTAGGAAGGAAAAGAAATGCCGCTGCACAAAGCGTCCCTTGGTGGCGCGATGGGCCGTGCAGTTGTCGTTCCAAAGGAAAAGGAAAATTGGCAGCTGGTTGTGGTGTTCGCTGCTCGCCACCGACTTTCCCGGCGCCACCGCACCGTGCGCCGCCCCCACCGGCGGCGGCGATGGGTAACTCACAGGCGTCTCCCTCGTCCGCCTCCTCTGCCAGCTTCGTCATGGCCTCCAGGTACCACAGCTTCGAACCGCCGGGACCGCCACGGCAGCTGCTGCTTCACCCCCGCAGCAATTTGCGAGCATCATGTGGTGATCTCATCGCTCCGTCTCCACTTTCCGTAGGGCCTTCTCGAAGCAGGCGCTGGACGACCTGCGCGCGCACTTCTCCTCGCTCGCTGCGCAGTCGGGGACCCGGGGGCGCGCCATATCCCGCCCCGTTTTCCTTGTGAGCTCGCAGCCGTAAAAGTTTGCAACTGGGATTGGATTCGGGTGGATCCGGAATCCGTTTTCTGATGGGAAGTGGTCTATCTTATGCAGGATTATTTCGGGGTACGTGGGGCGCTCGGCGATAGGCTATTCCAGTTGGTGGCGAAGGAGAGCAGCGTGGAAGATGGAGTCACCTTCGAGGGTTTGATCGTCTCCAAAGTTGGTACCCTTGTATTACCGCTTGCTTCAGTTCGTTAGTTCCCTTTTGGAAGTCGTGGTGGATTGGATAAATTTGTTAGTATAGTGCTGCATTTGTACTGCAATACAAGTTAAAAGAAAAGGGAGAAACACGTTTCTACTTTCTATGTCATAGTATGATACTGGATGCTCTGCTTGATTTTAGACTGATTTTAAGTTGCTATCTTGTCGTTGTCGTTGGTGTTTTATCGAAACTGATCACTATTGGTTCTTTTTATTGCACGATTAGCTTGGTTGGATACATATGCACACTACTTCAATCGCATAAACCTTAAGTCTTCAGAAAGAAAAAAAACTTCCGATAACAGTTTTATTGTTCTTCAGTTGCTATGCTAATTCATCCTTTAGTATTCCTTCCAATGCTAGGGAATGCCATATGCCTCTAGGTTTTTTCCTTTATGTTCCATTGTTTGATATCCATCTCTTTGTAACATGTAGGCAACATATGAAAGGGGAACTAAAGATGAAGCCGATGAGTTCATTTTTCAACTGTGCGATGTGATGGGAGATAGTATCTTAACAAGGTATTTCTTGAATGTGCTGGTAGAATTGAGTCTTCTTCTGATATGTCGGTATGTCAGTTGCCAATATCTAACTCCTTAGATGATGATTTTGTTTATGTTTGTAAAAAAAGCTGCCACTTCCAAATATTTTTCACAGTATCTGTCATTAGATATCTGTATTCAGGACTGTAGGTTTTTCAGAGTATCTGTCCTTGGATATTTGTATTCAGGACTGTAGGTTTTACTTGACAAACCACTTACTCCTACGCTTTCTCTTTCATGCATTGTCAGGTCTGATCTGGAAGCTGTATTGGCGTCCATTCATGAAACCATATTTGCAGATAATAAGGAAGCCAAGGAAGGTTCAAACAAGAGTACATTTGAAGCATTTCACAACTCTGCGGTATTTTCAAAGGATGCTGAAGGGGTCTCTGAGAAGTCTATGTCATTATCAGACTTTAGAAACTGGTGTATTGTCATGCCATCACTGAGGAAATTCCTTGGAAGTTTGTTAATGCCTCCTGACTCAGGTATGTGTTGCCATTCTGCAGATTTTCCAAAAAAAGATGTGTATTCCTTGTAGCTGCATCATGACAGAAGTGTGCTCCTATTTAGTGCATTAGAATAATTATGCTTTTAATAGTCAAATATGATCTTGCTTGAGTCCATATACATATGAGCAGTACAACTGGCGTTTTCTTTAAACTGTTCCTCCTGGCTCTCTAATTCGCCTTTTACTGACACGCTCAACAGGCAAGTGAAGTTTGTGCTGTTTTGCACTCGCACTGCTCTGGAGCACCAAAGTACTCCCTCCGTAAAGAAATATAAGAGTGTTTAGATCACTAAAGTAGTGATCTAAACGTTCTTATATTTCTTTAGAGGGAGTATCTCTTATGTATATGAAAAAAGCAAGACACTTAGTTGACAAATATTTACTGCTGTTGAGGTACTACTAGTCTGAAATAGTGAAATCACCATTCACCAGAGTTTTAAGACCATAAAAAGTAAATAATCTTGAGGTACTACTGTTGTCAGTTCTAGACTTCTAGCAACAAATCTCAGCTCTCTATCTTTCTCAAATATACTTTGGTGCTGATCATACTTGAGCAAACGTACACTAGGCTTATATTGCTACTGTTTCCTGTTTTAGGGTAAGTCTGAATCTGAAACTTCTGTTGGTGAAGATTGAAGACATGATGCTGTTGCCAAGAGGCAAAGTATGTCAATATGTCTTTACTAACACAATTTAAAGAAATCACTTCAACAATCAATGATCCAATTAAGTAAACGTGCTATACATAGGTGATTCCACATGTCCGTTTGAATGGGATAGCAAAAGCGTGCAACTGAGTGAACCTGAAAGCAGACTGCAACACATTGTTAACATGGTAACCAGCATATCAGACAGCGGCCTTGTACTAGGCAGTTGCTAACTTTTTCTTGCTCGGGTCTGTGAGTGTTGCCAACAAGGCACATGGTGTTGGCTACTCTGCTGGAATAAGATGATCAATGGCTGCAGATGACCTTGGTATAGGAAGCGTCTATGGCTTTACTTAAAGATTGACCTGTCAGCCTGTACAAGAAAGCCTCTCTTTTTGAAATTTATGAGACCATATGTCTGTGTATTCGTGTTCATTTATTCCAAGCGAGCCTAGAAACATCATTGTTATCCCACCCCATTAGTGATCTACCACATGTCCACACTCTTGTGTGTCATTTTCTTACCTACTCCCTCCGTTCCTAAATATTTGTCTTTCTAGAGATTTCAAATGGACTACCACATACGGATGTATATAGACATATTTTAGAGTGTAGATTCATTCGTTTTGCTCCATATGTAGTCACTTATTGAAATCTCTAGAAAGACAAATATTTAGGAACGGAGGGAGTACATGTTTGTTACTCTAGCATGTTTTTAGTAAATTTTTTTTTTTTTGAAAATGGGCAGCACACTTTCATTCATACATGACTTGTTCATTACATATAATGGTCCTGATCTTATCAGGATACACATTAAACCAGCTAGATTCAGCATTATATTCTGCAGATTTTGCAAGGACATGTGCTGCCTCATTACAGCAACGTTTTACATGATTAAAATCACAAGCTAAAAACTTAGTAGCAGCAGATTTAATATCCTGGACAATGGCACCAATAGAGGATCTGTCTAGGCCTGTACCTTGCAGCTTGTTGATTAGCGTCAAGCAATCAGAGGCTACCTGAATCTTCTGAAATCCAGCATTTTTAGCAAGGACTAAGGCCTGACGAACAGCAAGAGCTTCTGCCACTTCAGGACTTTGGGTGTGATCAAAACAGCCTCGGTATGCTGCCACAGGTGCTCCTAGATGATCTCGAACTACAACTCCATAGCCAGCTCGTCCCGAGTGGGAGAAGATGGCAGCATCGACGTTGATCATCAACCAGCCCTCCGGCGGCGGAGACCATTTTTGAGTTGATGTAGAAGTCTCACGCCTGTAGGAGTTTGGTGGGTTGTCATTACATAAGTTCATGAATTCAATATAGGCCTTGATTTTCCCCACCACACGAAGAGGATTAAGCAGTGTCTCACCGTTACGATGGTTGTTCCTGTTCTCCCATATATGCCACATGGCCACCGCCAAAATCGTAGAATGGAAGGACGGCGCTTTAGCTATCCAGTCCAGCAACCATTGCCTAATATGAATAATTTTTTTAACATTTAGACAAATTCCATAATTGCTTTTTAATTCCCTCCAGATTTCTTTTACATACTGGCACTGTAGAAAACAATGCTCAATGTTTTCCTCTCGGCCGCAGAAACAACAATCATACCTTGTGGGTATTGAACGCACCTGTAGCTGGGATCCTGTAGGTAGGCAGTTGTGTGCTATTCTCCATAGCACAATCTTCATCTTGTTTGGGCACTGAATAGTCCAGAGTTTCTTCCAAACCTTCTCCATATGATCTTGTTTTGAAGATGAACCTGTACCAGGACGGCTTCGGTTAATCCAAAACTGGTGAGATTTCATTAAGTTATATGCTGATCTAACAGTATAAGCACCACTTTTGGAGTAAGGCCAAGATGCGAAGTCATTACAACCAACTGTGCTAATAGGAATGCTTAAAATTTTCTCTGCTATTTCTTCCGGGAAAAAGTTCCTAATCAGATTTACATTCCACATGTGCTCATTCTCCAACATCAAATAATGACTCTTCTATCCTCTAGACCAGGCGAGTAGGTTGTTAAAATGGCAGTTATAATACCCGGGATCCAATGATCCTTGAGAATGTCGATGTGCTTACCATCACCTACTCTCCACAGTAGTCCTCTCTGGAGAAGTTTTTTGCCATGCATAATGCTGCGCCAAACATATGAAGATGATCTTGGGCATTTTGCTGTCCAGAAGTCCCCATTTGGATAATATAGGCCTTTAAGAACTTGTGCACATAATGACTTAGGCTCGGTCTTTAAGAGTAGCAACTCGGAGGAGATGTCCCGAAAGCCCATTCCACCCACATACTTTGGTGATGATAACCAGTCCCATGATCTCCAATGCAATTTTTTCTTTCCGTCTTCAATACCCCACCAGAAGTTAATAAAAACATGTATCCTCTGTTCTCAAATCTGATTGTAGAAATATGAAAGCCAATCCTAACCTGGATGTTTATGTTATATTTTTTATGCTTATGTTGAGTTGTTCTATTTTGTAGGCAGAGCCGGCTTCCAGGTACCTCTACTTCACTATCCAGAAAACATCTCCTCCGAGTTGCTACTCTTAAATAAAGAGTATGCTTGGCATATAGGAGGTGGCTTCTCTCAACATGATGTGCAAGAGTGGAAGCTTCTATATCACAGTTCTCTTCATGGACAAAGCTTCAACACTTTCTTAGGCAATGTAACGTGAGTACTATTGAATATTTTGATGTTCTGGTCATTTTCAAGGCTCGATTCTTAGGCCAGAAGGGCAAAAGAGCATTTTTCGACTTAGGGGCAGAAATGAGTAGTGTGTTACAACTAAGGGCAGAAAATAAATAAAAACCTAAAATATATCTTGCGCTGATGTTCTCTATATAGATTCTGTGAACATGCTTGACGGCTTATTCCATGATGGCGACTTTTATGTGTAGATTTTTCACTGCGTTCATAATTCTTGGCATGTTCCTTATTTTATAGGAATGGAGATGCACAGACTGTTTTGGTTATTAAAGATACAGAAGGTTCCGTTTATGGTGCATATGCATCACAACCATGGGAAAGGCACAGTGATTTTTATGGTGACATGAAGACATTCCTTTTCAAGTTATATCCCGAACCGTCCATATTTCGCCCTACAGGAGCAAACAAAAGTTTGCAATGGGTAGGCCTATCTTGTCTCCCTTTATTTACTGAATGTATTGTCATTCATCATCCCAAGTTTGAAGTGGTGTAGGAGCGATTTTTCACAATTAGCTTATTTTGACAGTGTGCTGTGAACTTCACCTCTGAGAACATTCCAAATGGCATCGGCTTTGGAGGGAAGCCACATCACTTTGGGCTTTTCCTCTCTGCAGGCTTCGATCAAGGGCACTCATTTACCTCCAGCACATTCACCAATCCTCCCCTTTCCAACACGGGCAGGTTCAGACCAGAAGTTATTGAATGTTGGGGGATACAAGTGAAGGGATCAAATGACGAAAAGCCGGAGCTTGTCAAGGGGACGGTCCTTGAGAGATTCAAGGAGGATCGGAACATGCTGAAGCTGATTGGTATGGCGAGTGCGAGTGACTGAGCACTGAAAAAATCACAATAGCAGACATTTGGAGGTGTTGTGTACAGCACTCTTTTTTATGGGAAATAATACCCTTACTTATATCTGGTCGCTACTCTTGAGTTTTAGCTCTTCGAGCTTTTTTGTTTCACATCCAAAGTGATACAAGGTTAGCTGCATGGAGTTGTTGGTGTATACTGTATGGATCCAGGACGTACTTTTCTGCCCCTAACTGTCTGTTCATTTGTCAAGATGGATCTTCGAAAGCTGGCTGCTGAGTAAAGGATGTGTGAAATGTGTTCTAAAACTAAATCAGTGTAGCATGTATTGGGGTGGACAAAGTAATGAGTGGATACAGTTCAGTTCTCTTGAACTTTGCAGTGACACTTGTCCGTTGATTGATGCGGGTTCATTTTTGTACAAGTAATCTCTCCTGTGGCGGCACGTGGCACGCAATGTCGTCCTGTACACAGCCCCCGCTTCAGTAATTTTCAGAATAGATTTACATTGAAATGCCCCTATCTTTGTAAATCCCAAAACATTAACCCGCACCATCATATTCTCCAATTCCCAAACCCTAGCCAAATCTCTAACTGATGCGGAGCATCCTACGGTCATCCCCATGGACCTACCATCGTCTCATCAAAAGCCAAGAGGACCTATGACACGAGCTAGAGCTAGAGCTCTCGAGAACGAGGTGACTTCCTTCCTTAGTGATATCACACATGATCCACTCGAGACATGGCTACTACCTAAGTCCGATATGCTATGCATGATTAGGTGTCAAGAGGAGCCTCCCGAGGATGCACGTGAAGACGGACAAGCCGTCAAGTTCACGGATGAAGAGAACCAACGGAAACGGGCAAGTTCACCTTTCAGGCCCCGGACATCCGGCCATGACCCCGGAAATCCGGCCCCTGGAGCATCCACCGCAGCAGCAGCCCAGACGGCCAAACCTACAGGGCCCGGACATCCGGCGTCCAGCCCCAGCCCGGAAATCCGGCCAAAAGCCCGGACATCCGGCGGCACGCTACAGAACATCCAGAAGTTTTGCCCTCCAGCCCGGATATCCGCCCCCCAGCCCGGACATCCGGCCTCTCCTGAAACCCCGGACATCCGGCCCGTCGCCCGGACATCCGGCCACCCCTGTCTGCGCACAGTAAGGGCCGAGGCCCGTGTACCCCTTCGACTCCCTAGACTATATATACTCTTTCTCCTCCATCTTTCTAGGGTTAGCATTGGTTTAGCTCATATGTGAGATAGAGCATTGCTCATCCATACGGATCTCCTCCTCGAGAGAGACTGCGGCCCCTCTTCGGAGACGATCCACGTTGGATTCAAGACCCCCTCTTGGGTGGCCCCCTTCAAGACCTCCTTTCGGAGAAAAACCGGTTACCTATGTATCGTCCCTTGTTGGATTTGGATCGTGTATCTCTTTATGTTTCGAGGATCTGGCACATGTGATTGTTCTTGTTGGTTTGAGTGATTCTCTCGTGTTTTCCCCTCGTGTTTCCCCCTCGTGTTCTTAGTTGGGATCCGCTCCTTTCATGAAAGATCGGCCATCTAGGATTCCACCCTACATCATCTTGGTATCATGAGCCACGTTGATCACGATTTCGGAGCCCCCTCGCTTTGTTTTCTAGCTTGATTTTGTTGTTTTTCGTCCTAACCCGAAAATTGCCCCACAAAAATAGCCCCAATTTTTTTTGTGATTTGTTGGTGTGATGAAGTTTTGTTGGATTTGATCCACGGATTTCGTGTGTTGCAGGTAGATCTAGCTTTTCTCCATCTTTTCCCCAATTTTCATCCACAAAATCGTCCGAATTTTGCCCCGGATTTGACCTCTCCACGCGGTGTTCATCCACGGATCCTGAGTCCGGACATCCAGCCCGACCAGCCCGGACATCCGGCCATCAGCCCGGACATCCGGCCCCTGACAGCATCAACTCCATCCTCCACTCCGTTTACCGCCTAACTTTTGTCCAATTTTGTTCCGGAGCCCACATACACTTCCGCATAACACCACCACTTCCGCATAGCACCACCATAGCCTTTCCCGCTACCAACTCCGACAATTTTGACCCGTTTTGTTTTGAGAATTTGAGTTGTGGTTCCCGTGTCCTATTGTGTTTCAGCTATATAGGTACGGTTCGGCAACAACATCACCACCGCTCATCTTCGCCAAGGACTACTACGAACGGCTACATTGGTATCACCTTCACCTTCATATCATCTTGGTATAGCGATATCATCATACTCTCTTGCATTGGCATTGATAAACCCATGTCCTTACTTTTGCGTAGCTTACCCATCGAGACTAGCCTTTGAGTATTGTCGGCAACGTGACTTGTGCACATTAGTGTTCATACTTCACATAGCATACATACCATCATTGAGTTGCATATCTTGGTATCATCTCTTGTGTCACAAAAGTTGTTTTCGCATACACAATTGCTATCTTGGTTCGTGAAGCATTGCATGAGAAAAGAGCTCAAACAACAAAGAGCCAAACAAGCTTTTAAGCAAAAGGGAACGATAAGCAAAGAGCTTATAAGCAAGAACCATAGCATCATACAACATTAAGATTGTCATACTCGATCATCTTGGATCAAAGCATAGAAACATCATACATATAGCATACTTGGGATAGAAGTCGTTGCATTTTTGCTTAGTAGGTTGTGCACAAGTTCGTATCCGCCTATTGTGCAATCGTGCTAGCGTCTCTCTAGTGTTGTGCAACAAGAGCATCTTGGTGGATTCCACATTTTGGCTCACCCTTGGTTGCCCAACCCCACTTAACTATTTGCGTGTGTGTTTCCGTGTACCATATCTTGCTATTGGTCTACTTGTTGCATTTGCAAATTTGTGAATCTTTTCCAACATTATTGAGTCTCACTTACAATTGCATCAAATTTTGTGCCACCATCCTAACCAAGCTCCACCATAAGCTTTTACTTGTGTAGGTGTGAGAACCGACAAGAAACGATACCAATTGTGCTATTTCCTTGCTACACATTGGAGTGATCTTTGATCCATTTTCAACATCGGTCAAGGTACATTTGGTATTGGTTCTTCTCTTTCTCCCACTCACATATCTTTGTTTGGAATGATGGATAGGCCAAGTACTTCTACCAATCCACTCTTCTTGGAGCAAGACGACGACATGTCATCCTACGTCACTAAGACTCAACTATTTGGTGCACACCGAGCTTTGCATCAAGAACAACTTGCTTTGGGCGATCGCATCGACAACCTCGCCACCGATCTACGACAATCCGAGCAACATACAAGAGACTACTTCGACACATCCATGAGTTCCCTCAAAGAAGATATCCGAACCATGATGGTCCGCTCTTCCACAACTTCGTCCTCGTCAAGACGGAGCCGCTCAAGTCGACACTACGACGACACCATCTCCGGTTCAAGTACACCGACATCGAACACTCTTCGTCGTGCCGCGCGTCAAGACTGTCAAGCTAACCGCAATCCTCTACACGACACCGACTCTCAAGAGCATCGACATCGTCACAACCAAGCTGCTTTCGCACAAGCACAAGAACGGCAACGCCAACGACAACAAGAACAAGAGGAGCGAGCGCGACAACATCAAGATGCACAAGACGCCGAGGCGCAACGTCAAGAACGACAACTACGTGAAGCTCAAGCACTTGAGGCGCAACGTGCTCTTCAAGACTCAAGTCGTGCCGTAGCCAATCGAGGCCGACAAGCTCGACTACATCAAGAAGCACTTCGCGACGAAGCTCAAGAAAGGATTTACGAAGCACATGTGCATCGACAAGCTCCTCGACAAGCTCGACAAGTTCCTCGTCAAGATCGACAAACACCTCCTCATGCGAGACAAGAACGTCAAGTCCATCGAGAGCAAGAAGACAATGGACCACCTCCTCGCCATGAGCATCATGAGGAAGACAACCCTCCTCACCAAGAGCAACATGAGGAATACAACCCTCCTCGCCAAGAGCGACATGAGATTGCCAATCCTCACCGACATGGGTGTCATCATCCCCGACCCCAACACAATGAAGAGCAACGATATGGCAAGCTAAAGTTCACCATGCCCAAGTTTACCGGAAGCAATGACCCCGAAGAGTACATATCATGGGCATTGAAGATTGACAAAATCTTCCGCTTGCACAACTACGAAGAAGAGAAGAAGATCGCAATGGCATCCCTCGAATTCCAAGACTACGTCCTCATTTTGTGGGAACAAGTCATTGAGCGCCGAGCGGCAAGAGGTGAACCGCCCATCACCACTTGGGCACAAATGAAGAATGTCATGAGAGCACGATTCGTGCCAAACTACTACAACCGCGACCTCTTCAAGAAACTCCAACAACTCAAGCTAGGAACCAATAGAGTTGAAGAGTACTACAAGGAAATGGAGATTGCCATGATACGAGCCAATGTCAAAGAAGATGATGAGCAAACTATGGCACGTTTCTTGAATGGACTCAATCACCCTATCAAGAAGATTGCCGACTTCCAACCATACTCGAACCTCATCGAGCTAGTGCATCAAGCTACCAAAGCGGAACGGCAAGTACAAGACGACTTCAAGTATGCCAAGTTCTCATCCAAGTCCTATGGCCTCTCCAACAATCAAGCTTCGACGACTCCCACCACGAGCAATGGCGACAAGTCAAGTTACAAGAAAGCTTCGACAAGCTCAAGTCGTCCTCCTACTACAAGCAACTTCAAGCCGAAAGCTTCATCATCATCTACTCCAACCGATGAGACCATCAAGACAATTTCCATCAAATGTTTCACATGCGGAGGCCGGGGCCACAAGTCCTTCGAGTGCACAAACAAGCGCACCATGATCCTCAACGACGACGGCACCTACGACTCCATGAGTGAAGGAGAAATGGAAGCTCTTGAGCAAGTGGCCATGCACCGACAAGTGAACAATGAAGAAGAAGATGATCACATCTTTTGTGACGAAGACTCAAGTCCCGCTCTTGTTGTCTCCAAGGTCTTGACTCTTCAACATCAACAAGACGAAGATCAAAGATGCCATATCTTCCACACAAAGGCCGGCATTAATGGACGGTCCGTCAAGGTCATCATCGATGGAGAGAGTTGCCATAACTTGGCAAGTGAAGAACTATGCTCCAAACTCCAATTGGTCAAGATGAAGCACCCGCACCCCTACAAGGTTCAATGGCTAAGCGACACCGACACCATACAAGTCGAGCAGAGAGTACAAGTCTCTTTCAAGATCGGCGCCTATGAAGACACTTTGGAGTGTGATGTCCTTCCGATGACCGTGTGCCACCTCCTTCTTGGACGGCCATGGCAATTTGACCGAGGTGTCATTCACAATGGGCGTACAAATCACTATAGCTTCAAGATGAAAGGGAAAGAGTTTGTGCTACGTCCTATGTCTCCAAGCCAAGTGCTCGCCGACAAGCAAAACACCTATCATGGAGAGAATAGTGAGAGAGTGAACCACCAAAAAGAGAGTGAGCGCCACAAGCCCAAATTGAGTGCCTCCATGATGAGCGACAAGAAAAACTTAGTCCTATTTGCCACCAAACGTGAGATGAGAGAAGTGTGTGAGAACCCATCAAGTGTCCTACACTATGTCCTATTGTGCAAGGATGAGGCACCAAAAACTAACAACTCTCACGATCTACCTTTGGTGTTATCTTCTTTATTGCAGGAATTCCAAGATGTTTTCCCCGATGAGCTACCTCCGGGTCTACCTCCACTACGAGGCATTGAGCACCGAATTGATCTCATCCCCGGAGCGCCGCTTCCAAACAAAGCGCCCTACCGCGTCAACCCCGAAGAAACCAAAGAAATTCAAAGGCAAGTAAAGCATCTCATAGACCATGGACATGTGCGTGAAAGTTTGAGTCCTTGTGCCGTACCGGTCATTCTTGTGCCAAAACAAGACGGTAGCTTTCGCATGTGTTCCGATTGTAGACCTATCAATGCTATCACCGTTCGTTATAGGTATCCCATTCCACGCCTTGATGAACTTTGCGGTGCCACTATATTTTCCAAAATTGATCTTAAAAGTGGTTACTATCAAATCCGCATACAAGAGGGTGATGAATGGATAACCGCTTTCAAAACAAAGTTTGGTCTATATGAGTGGTTAGTCATGCCTATGGGTTTATCGGAAGCACCCGGTACTTTCATGCGTCTTATGCATTACGTGTTTCGCCCTTACATTGGTGAATTTGTTGTTGTCTACTTTGATGATATCCTTGTGTTTAGCAAATCTCTCAAAGAGCATGTCACCCACCTTCGCACCGTGCTACAAACTCTTCGAAAAGAGCAACTTTATGCTAATATGGAAAAATGCCTATTTGGTGTTGATAAGCTTGTTTTCTTGGGTTTCGTAGTATCTTCTAAGGGTGTTCATGTTGATGAATCTAAGATCAATGCTATTAAAACTTGGCCCCAACCAACCAATTTGCAACAAGTGCGTAGTTTTCTTGGTTTAGCCGGTTTCTATCGCAGATTTGTGAAGGATTTTAGCACCATTGCTTCACCTTTGCATGCTTTGAGTAAGAAAAATGCACCGTTTGTTTGGGGAACATCTCAAGATATCGCTTTCAATGAGCTTAAGAATTTGCTTACTCATGCTCCCGTGCTTGCATTACCCAACTTTGACAAACCTTTCGAAATTCATTGCGATGCTAGTGGTAATGGCATAGGAGGTGTGTTAACGCAAGAGAAGCGCCCAATTGCTTATTTTAGTGAGAAACTCTCCGGAGCGCAACTCAATTGCCCTATCTATGACAAAGAGCTATATGCTTTGGTGCGAGTTTTGGATGAATGGGAACATTACCTATGCCCTCATGAGTTCATCATCCATACCGACCATGAAACGCTTAAATACCTTAAGGGTCAAACTAAGTTGAACAAGCGTCATGCTAAATGGAGTGAGTTCATTGAGTCGTTTCCTTATGTCATCAAGTATATTAAAGGTAAGGAAAATGTTGTGGCGGATGCACTTTCCCGTATATGCATGCTTGTTAATCAACTTGAGTTAAATGTCATTAGATTTGAGCATATAAAAGACTTGTATGAGCATGATCCTACATTTTCTATTCCTTACGCCAAGTGTTTGACGCATACTTCTTGGGATCGATACTACATCAAAGATGGATATCTTATGAGAGCTAACAAACTTTGCATCCCCGAGTCCTCTCTTCGCTTGTTGATTTTGCAGGAATCTCATGGAGGCGGACTCATGGGACACTTTGGACGCGATAAGACATTTGCTACGCTCTCCAAGAACTACTTTTGGCCAAAGATGTTCCGCGACGTCACTCGCTTCACCAACTGATGCTCTACATGTCGCAAAGCTAAGTCCAAAGCTCAATCTCATGGCCTCTATATGCCACTTCCAATTCCATATCACCCATGGGAAGACATTAGCATGGACTTTGTGCTTGGTTTGGCTAGAACTCGAAATGGCAAGGATTCCGTTTTTGTTGTTGTGGACCGATTCTCCAAGATGGCACATTTCATTCCTTGCAACAAGATAGACGATGCTTCACATGTTGCAAATTTGTTTTGTAGGGAAATCTTGCGCCTTCATGGAGTGCCAAAGACGATTATCTCGGACCGCGACGTCAAGTTCTTGAGTTACTTTTGGAAGACATTGTGCTCCAAGCTCGGAATCAAGCTTTTGTTCTCTTCGGCATACCATCCACAAACCGACGGCCAAACGGAGGTGACCAACCGCACGCTCTCCACTCTACTATGCGTGTTGATAAAGAAGAACATCAAGGAGTGGGAGGAGTGCCTACCCATCGCCGAGTACACCTACAATCGTGCAAGACATTCGACTACCGGCAAGTCCCCCTTCGAGGTCGTCTATGGCTTCAACCCATTGTCTCCATTGGACATTCTACCTCTACCGCTACAAGAGCGCACAAACATGGACGCGAGTGCCCGAGTCAACTTCCTCAAGAAGATGCACGAAGATACAAGAAACACCGTCGAGCGTCAAGTACAACGACTCGCGACCAAGCTCAACGTCAACAAGCAACCCATGATGTTCAATGTTGGAGATCTTGTGTGGCTACACCTTCGCAAGGATCGCTTCCCCAAGGAACGCAAGTCAAGCTACTACCCCGAGCGGATGGACCCTTCAAGGTGCTTGCACGCTACAACAACAACGCATACAAGATCGACATCCCACGCGACAAGTACTCCGTGAGCGACATCTTCAACATCAAAGATCTATCCCCGTACCATGGTGATGAGGATTTCGATCCGAGGTCGGATCTTTCCCAAGGGAGGGGAGATGATGCGGAGTATCCTAAGGTCATCCCCATGGACCTACCATCGTCTCATCAAGAGCCAAGAGGACCTATGACACGAGCACGAGCTAGAGCTCTCGAAACGAGGTGACTTCCTTCCTTAGTGATATCACATATGATCCACTCGAGACATGGCTACTACCTAAGTCCGATATGCTATGCATGATTAGGTGTCAAGAGGACCCTCCCGAGGATGCACGTGAAGACGGACAAGCCGCCAAGTTCACGGATGAAGAGAACCAACGGAAACGGGCAAGTTCACCTTCCAGGCCCCGGACATCCGGCCATGACCCCGGACATCCGGCCCCTGGAGCATCCACCGCAGCAGCAGCCCAGACGGCCAAACCTACAGGGCCCGGACATCCGGCCCCAGCCCGGAAATCCGGCCAAAAGCCCGGACATCCGGCGCCACGCTACAGAACATCCAGAAGTTTTGCCCTCCAGCCCGGACATCCGGCCCCCAGCCCGGACATCCGGCCCCCAGCCCGGACATCCGGCCTCTCCTGAAGCCCCGAACATCCGGCCCGTTGCCCGGACATCCGGCCACCCCTGTCTACGCACAGTAAGGGCCGAGGCCCGTGTACCCCTTCGACTCCCTAGACTATATATACTCTTTCTCCTCCATCTTTCTAGGGTTAGCATTGGTTTAGCTCATATGTGAGATAGAGCATTGCTCATCCATACGGATCTCCTCCTCGAGAGAGACTGCGGCCCCTCTTCGGAGACGATCCACGTTGGATTCAAGACCCCCTCTTGGGTGGCCCCCTTCAAGACCTCCTTTCGGAGAAGAACCGGTTACCTATGTATCGTCCCTTGTTGGATTTGGATCGTGTATCTCTTTATGTTTCGAGGATCTAGCACATGTGTGATTGTTCTTGTTGGTTTGAGTGATTCTCTCATGTTTTCCCCTCGTGTTTCCCCGTCGTGTTCTTCGTGTTCTTAGTTGGGATCCGCTCCTTTCGTGAAAAATCGGCCATCTAGGGTTCCACCCTACATCACTAACTATCACCGAAAGCTTTGATGCGTCCAATCCCTCTGCCCTGCTAGCCTTAGGTAGCTTGTTCATTTCCCTGTATAGCTTTTAACTTAGTTCTTCTTTTATGTTTTTTGTACAGAAACTTTTGTGCATATTTTTTGAAAATCAATAAAAATTCGGAAAAGAGTCCTGCTGTTTTTCTAAAAAAAAATCCCTCTGCCCTCATCGGGGAAAATATCTAGTACTCCCATCCTTGGGGTGCTCCCCATGCTCCAACTTCAAATAAATCAATTTTAAATATTTCAAAAAATTCTGGAAAAAATATTCATGTTTACAAGGAATGTGACTACAACTCCTAAAAATTTCAGGTCCAAACTCTAAATGCACATTGAGAAACAAAAATGTGAAATCTAGCGTCATAAAAAGACAAAAGCAACATTTGACACTATTCATATCTGAATTTGTCTTTTTTGTTTCCCAATGTACATTTCAAGTTTGGACCTGAAATTTTTAGGGGGTGTAGTTACATTCTTTTGAACATTCACAAATTTTTTCAGAATTTTTGAAACATTTAAAATTGATGTTTTAGACTTGGAGTATAGGGAGCACCCCAAGGATAAAAGCACCTGATATTTCCCCGCCCTCACCGCTCCCGTTGTAGCCCCGCCACGTACACATGAAGGGCCCCGTAGCGGGAGGTGAGAAGCAGCCCAGGACGCCGTGGTGTAGGGATGGCTTCAGCTTCAAGCAAGCTTCACCCGCTCATTGCCTGCAACTTGGCCAACGCCAACACGATGAAAGTCGGGAGCCGTGAGAGAAGATGACTGTTGAGGTGCATTTGGCAAAAATATGATCATTGACTAAAAAAGATGTTCATGCATTTGGCAAAAATGTTCATTCATTGAAAAGATGTTCATGCATTTGGAAAAATGATCATAAATTTAAAAAATATTCATGTGTTAAATTTTTTTCATAAATTCATAAAAATATTCATGTGTTTCTAAAAATATATGTTTCAAAAATACAGTTTAAAAGAAATTATGTGGCATAAGAATAGAACTAGCGCATGTTTTTTCTTGGAAATAGATCTTGGGTAATTTACAGGAGTTGTTACTGAAAATAGACCGTAGTTAGTGCAATGTCATTTTTAATGGGCAGATGCATGTAATCTGATGGCAAGCTAAGGGCTTCTCCAACCCCCGTCTTTAAATTTTCTAAAAAATTGTAAAGAAATCATTGACGCGATATCGCAATATTGGTGGGGTGACGAGGACAATTAGAAGAGAATGCATTGGATGGGGTGGTGGAAGATGTGTGTCCCCAAAGACCAAGGAGGTATGGGTTGAGATATACACTGTTCAATCTGGCTTTATTAGCCAAACAAGCGTGCCATCTGCTTGATAATCCTGAGTCTTTATGTGCTACTATCTTGAGAGCTAAATATTTTTCGAAGGGTGATTTAATGAGTGCAAGTAAAATAGGGTTCCACTTTTACTTGGCAAAATATATGGCGGGAGTGAATTCTCTATAAAATGGTTATATCTGGCGAGTTGGAAATGGAAAAATATTGATATTTGGAGAAATGTTAGGATCCCAAACTGTTTGAATAGAAAAATGATTACTCCTAGAAGGGGTCAAAGGTTTGTGATCTTATTGACCCCGTCACGAATTCTTGGGATGAAGATTTGGTGAGACAAACGTTGTGGCCAATTGATGCTCAAAGGTTGCTAGTGATTTCCCTCCCCATGCATATATATGTCGGACTTCATTGCTTGGAGCTATAAAAAAATGGTTTCTTCACTGTTCGATCGGCTTATTTGGAGGAATGGAAAAAATTGTGACATGCACATGGTATGGATAGAACCAGTGTCAATCATGTTTGGGGTAAGATTTGGAAATTATCTTGTCTGGCAAAGGTAATTTTTTTCATTTGGCATACACTGCATGGAACCCTCCTATGCCGATTTACGCTTGCTAACAGACACATGAAAGTTACGCCCATCTGCCCATCATGCTTGAATGGACCAGAAGATACAAAACACGTCTTGTTTCTGTGTTAGAAGGCGAAAGAGGTTTGGGGCAAGTTTGGATTGTACGAGGTGATCAATAAAGCTTGTGTTGTTGATTGTGCGGGACAAGCGGTACTAGAATTCTTACTCCTTATGCAAGATCAAGAATTATCTATAGTGGGTCTCCAGAACGCACGTGAGATGATTGTTATAAAAACTTGATATTTATGGTGGGATAGACGTAAAATGGTTCATGAAGGAAAGTTTTAAGATGCAAACCAAACTTCAATGGGTGTGCCATAACGGCAAACTATGTTAATGCCTACTGAAGGAAATATGCCCTAGAGGCAACAATAAAGTTATTATTTATTTCCTTATATCATGATAAATGTTTATTATTCATGCTAGAATTGTATTAACCGGAAACATAATACCTGTGTGAATACATAGACAAACAAAGTGTCACTAGTATGCCTCTACTTGACTAGCTCGTTGATCAAAGATGGTTATGTTTCCTAGCCATTGACATGAGTTGTCATTTGATTAACGGGATCACATCATTAGGAGAATGATGTGATTGACTTGACCCATTCCGTTAGCTTAGCACTCGATCGTTTAGTATGTTGCTATTGCTTTCTTCATGACTTATACATGTTCCTATGACTATGAGATTATGCAACTCCCGTTTACCGGAGGAACACTTTGTGTGCTACCAAACGTCACAACGTAACTGGGTGATTATAAAGGTGCTCTACAGGTGTCTCCGATGGTACTTGTTGGGTTGGCGTATTTCGAGATTAGGATTTGTCACTCCGATTGTCAGAGAGGTATCTCTGGGCCCTCTCGGTAATGCACATCACTTAAGCCTTGCAAGCATTGCAACTAATGAGTTTGTTGCGAGATGATGTATTACGGAACGAGTAAAGAGACTTGCCGGTAACGAGATTGAACTAGGTATTAAGATACCGACGATCGAATCTCGGGCAAGTAACATACCGATGACAAAGGGAACAACGTATGTTGTTATGCGGTCTGACCGATAAAGATCTTCGTAGAATATGTGGGAGCCAATATGAGCATCCAGGTTCCGCTATTGGTTATTGACAGGAGACGTGTCTCAGTCATGTCTACATAGTTCTCGAACCCATAGGGTCCGCACGCTTAACGTTTCGATGACAGTTATATTATGAGTTTATAAGTTTTGATGTACCGAAGGTTGTTCGGAGTCCCGGATGTGATCACGGACATGACGAGGAGTCTCGAAATGGTCGAGACATAAAGATTGATATATTGGAAGCCTATATTTGGATATCGGAAGTGTTCCGGGTGAAATCGGGATTTTACCGGATTTTACCGGAGTACCGGGAGGTTACCGGAACCCCCCGGCAACATAATGAGCCTTAGTGGTCCTAGGTGGAAGAGAGGAGAGGCGGCTAGGGCTGGGCCGCGCGCCCCTCCCCCCTAGTCTGAATAGGACAAGGAGAAGGGGGCGGCGCCCCTTCCTTCTTCTCCCTCTGCTCTTTCTCCCCTCCCAAGTCCTAATCCAACTAGGAAAAGGGGGGGAGTCCTACTCCCGGTGGGAGTAGGACTCCTCCTGGCGCGCCCCAAGGCTGGCCGCACCTCTCCCCCTTTGCTCCTTTATATACTGGATCAAGGGGGGCACCCCATAGACACAACAATTGATCTATTGATCTCTTAGCCGTGTGCGGTGCCCCCCTCCACCATATTACACCTCGATAATATCGTAGCGGTGCTTAGGCAAAGCCCTGCGTCGGTAGAACATCATCATCGTCACCACGCCGTCGTGCTGACAAAACTCTCCCTCAACACTCGGCTGGGTCGGAGTTCGAGGGATGTCATCGAGCTGAACGTGTGCTAAACTCGGAGGTGCCGTGCGTTCGGTACTTGATCGGTCGGATCGTGAAGACGTACGACTACATCAACCACGTTGTGTTAATGCTTCCGCTTTCGGTCTATGAGGGTACGTGGACAACATTCTCCCCTCTCGTTTCTATGCATCACCATGATCTTGCGTGTGCGTAGGAAATTTTTTGAAATTACTACGTTCCCCAACAGTTGCATCCGAGCCTGGTTTTTTGCGTAGATGTCATATGCACGAGTAGAACACAAGTGAGTTGTGGGCGATATAAGTCATACTGCTTACCAGCATGTCATGCTTCGGTTCGGCGGTATTGTTGGATGAAGCGGCCAGGACCGACATTACGCGTACGCTTACGCGAGACTGGTTCTTCCGACGTGCTTTGCACAGAGGTGGCTGGCGGGTGTCAGTTTCTCCAACTTTAGTTGAACCGAGTGTGGCTACGCCCGGTCCTTGCGAAGGTTAAAACAGCACCAACTTGACAAACTATCGTTGTGGTTTTGATGCCTAGGTAAGAACGGTTCTTGCTAAGCCCGTAACAGCCACGTAAAACTTGCAACAATAAAGTAGAGGACGTCTAACTTGTTTTTGCAGGGCATGTTGTGATGTGATATGGTCAAGCCATGATGCTAAATTTTATTGTATGAGATGATCATGTTTTGTAACCGAGTTATCGGCAACTGGCAGGAGCCATATGGTTGTCGTTTTATTGTATGCAATGCAATCACCATGTAATTGTTTTACTTTATCACTAAGCGGTAGCGATAGTCATAGAAGCAATAGTTGGCGAGATGACAACGATGCTACGATGGAGATCAAGGTGTCGTGCCGGTGACGATGGGGATCATGACGGTGCTTCGGAGATGGAGATCACAAGCACAAGATGATGATGGCCATATCATATCACTTATATTGATTGCATGTGATGTTTATCTTTTTATGCATCTTATCTTGCTTTGATTGACGGTAGCATTATAAGATGATCCCTCACTAAATTATCAAAGTATAAGTGTTCTCCCTGAGTATGCACCATTGCGAAAGTTCTTCGTGCTGAGACACCACGTGATGATCGGGTGTGATAGGCTCTACGTTCAAATACAACGGGTGCAAAATAGTTGCACACGCGGAATACTCAGGTTAAACTGACGAGCCTAGCATATAACAGATATGGCCTCGGAACACGGAGACCGAAAGGTCGAGCGTGAATCATATAGTAGATATGATCAACATAGTGATGTTCACCGTTGAAACTACTCCATCTCACGTGATGATCGGACATGGTTTAGTTGATATGGATCACGTGATCACTTAGAGGATTAGAGGGATGTCTATCTAAGTGGGAGTTCTTAAGTAATATGATTAATTGAACTTGAATTTATCATGAACTTAGTACCTGATAGTATCTTGCTTGTCTATGTTAATTGTAGATAGATGGCCCGTGTTGTTGTTCCGTTGAATTTTAATGCGTTCCTTGAGAAAGCAAAGTTGAAAGATGATGGTAGCAATTACACGGACTGGGTCCGTAACTTGAGGATTATCCTCATTGCTGCACAGAAGAATTACGTCCTGGAAGCACTGCTGGGTGCCAGGCTTGCTGCAGGAGCAACACCAGATGTTATGAACGTCTAGCAGAGCAAAGTTGATGACTACTCGATAGTTCAGTGTGCCATGCTTTACGGCTTAGAACCGGGTCTTCAACGACGTTTTGAACGTCATGGAGCATATGAGATGTTCCAGGAGTTGAAGTTAATATTTCAAGCAAATGCCCGGATTGAGAGATATGAAGTCTCCAATAAGTTCTACAGCTGCAAGATGGAAGAGAATAGTTCTGTCAGTGAGCATATACTCAAAATGTCTGGGTATAACAATCACTTGATTCAACTGGGAGTTAATCTTCCGGATGATAGCGTCATTGACAGAATTCTTCAATCACTGCCACCAAGCTACAAGAGCTTCGTGATGAACTATAACATGCAAGGGATGGATAAGACGATTCCCGAGCTCTTCGCAATGCTAAAGGCTGCAGAGGTAGAAATCAAAAAGGAGCATCAAGTGTTGATGGTCAATAAGACCACTAGTTTTAAGAAAAAGGGCAAAGGGAAGAAGAAGGGGAACTTCAAGAAAAACAGCAAGCAAGTTGCTGTTCAGGAGAAGAAACCCAAGTCTGGACCTAAGCCTGAGACTGAGTGCTTCTACTGCAAGCAGACTGGTCACTGGAAGCGGAACTGCCCCAAGTATTTGGCGGATAAGAAGGATGGCAAGGTGAACAAAGGTATATGTGATATACATGTTATTGATGTGTACCTTACTAATGCTCGCAGTAGCACCTGGGTATTTGATACTGGTTCTGTTGCTAATATTTGCAACTCGAAACCGGAGCTACGGATTAAGCGAAGATTGGCTAAGGACGAGGTGACGATGCGCGTGGGAAATGGTTCCAAAGTCGATGTGATCGCGGTCGGCACGCTACCTCTACATCTACCTTCGGGATTAGTTTTAGACCTAAATAATTGTTATTTGGTGCCAGCGTTAAGCATGAACATTATATCTTGATCTTGTTTGATGCGAGACGGTTATTCATTTAAATCAGAGAATAATTGTTGTTCTATTTATATGAGTAATATCTTTTATGGTCATGCACCCTTGAAGAGTGGTCTATTTTTGTTGAATCTTGATAGTAGTGATACACATATTCATAATATTGAAGCCAAAAGATGCAGAGTTGATAATGATAGTGCAACTTATTTGTGGCACTGCCGTTTAGGTCATATCAGTGTAAAGCGCATGAAGAAACTCCATACTGATGGACTTTTGGAACCACTTGATTATGAATCACTTGGTACTTGTGAACCATGCCTCATGGGCAAGATGACTAAAACACCGTTCTCCGGAACTATGGAGAGAGCAACAGATTTGTTGGAAATCATACATACAGATGTATGTGGTCCGATGAATATTGAGGCTCGTGGCGGATATCGTTATTTTCTCACCTTCACAGATGATTTGAGCAGATATGGGTATATCTACTTAATGAAACATAAGTCTGGAACATTTGAAAAGTTCAAAGAATTTCAGAGTGAAGTTGAAAATCATCGTAACAAGAAAATAAATTTCTACGATCTGATCATGGAGGAGAATATTTGAGTTATGAGTTTGGTCTTCATTTGAAACAATGCGGAATAGTTTCGCAACTCACGCCACCCGGAACACCACAGCGTAATGGTGTGTCCAAACGTCGTAATCGTACTTTACTAGATATGGTGCGATCTATGATGTCTCTTACTGATTTACCGCTATCGTTTTGGGGTTATGCTTTAGAGACGACTGCATTCACGTTAAATAGGGCACCATCAAAATCCGTTGAGACGACACCTTATGAACTGTGGTTTGGCAAGAAACCAAAGTTGTCGTTTCTTAAAGTTTGGGGCTGCGATGCTTATGTGAAAAAACTTCAACCTGATAAGCTCGAACCCAAATCGGAGAAATGTGTCTTCATAGGATACCCAAAGGAGACTGTTGGGTACACCTTCTATCACAGATCCGAAGGCAAAACTTTTGTTGCTAAATTCGGAATTTTTCTGGAGAAGGAGTTTCTCTCGAAAGAAGTGAGTGGGAGGAAAGTAGAACTTGATGAGGTAACTGTACCTGCTCCCTTATTGGAAAGTAGTTCATCACAGAACCGGTTTCTGCGACACCTACACCAATTAGTGAGGAAGTTAATGATGATGATCATGAAACTTCAGATCAAGTTATTACCGAACCTCGTAGGTCAACCAGAGTAAGATCCGCACCAGAGTGGTACGGTAATCCTGTTCTGGAGGTTATGTTACTAGACCATGACGAACCTACGAACTATGAAGAAGCGATGGTGAGCCCAGATTCCGCAAAATGGCTTGAGGCCATGAAATCCGAGATGGGATCCATGTATGAGAACAAAGTATGGACTTTGGTTGACTTGCCCGATGATCGGCAAGCCATTGAAAATAAATGGATCTTCAAGAAGAAGACTGACGCTGACGGTAATGTTACTGTCTATAAAGCTCGACTTGTTGCGAAAGGTTTTCGACAAGTTCAAGGGATTGACTATGATGATACCTTCTCACCCGTAGCGATGCTTAAGTCTGTCCGAATCATGTTAGCAATTGCCGCATTTTATGATTATGAAATTTGGCAAATGGATGTCAAAACTGCATTCCTGAATGGATTTCTGGAAGAAGAATTGTATATGATGCAACCGGAAGGTTTTGTCGATCCAAAGGGAGCTAACAAAGTGTGTAAGCTCCAGCGATCCATTTATGGACTGGTGCAAGCCTCTCGGAGTTGGAATAAACGCTTTGATAGTGTGATCAAAGCATTTGGTTTTATACAGACTTTTGGAGCAGCCTGTATTTACAAGAAAGTGAGTGGGAGCTCTGTAGCATTTCTGATATTATATGTAGATGACATATTGCTGATTGGAAATGATATAGAATTTCTGGATAGCATAAAGGGATACTTGAATAAGAGTTTTTCAATGAAAGACCTCGGTGAAGCTGTGTATATATTGGGCATCAAGATCTATAGAGATAGATCATGACGCTTAATTGGACTTTCACAAAGCACATACCTTGACAAAGTTTTGAAGAAGTTCAAAATGGATCAAGCAAAGAAAGGGTTCTTGCCTGTGTTACAAGGTGTGAAGTTGAGTAAGACTCAATGCCCGACCACTGCAGAAGATAGAGAGAAGATGAAAGATGTTCCCTATGCTTCAGCCATAGGCTCTATCATGTATGCAATGATGTGTACCAGACCTGATGTATGCCTTGCTATAAGTCTAGCAGGAAGGTACCAAAGTAATCCAGGAGTGGATCACTGGACAACGGTCAAGAACATCCTGAAATACCTGAAAAGGACTAAGGATATCTTTCTCGTTTATGGAGGTGACAAAGAGCTCATCGTAAATGGTTACGTCGATGCAAGCTTTGACACTGATCCGGACGATTCTAAATCGCAAACCGGATACGTGTTTACATTGAACGGTGGAGCTGTCAGTTGGTGCAGTTCTAAACAAAGTGTTGTGGCGGGATCTACATGTGAAGCGGAGTACATAGCTGCTTCGGAAGCAGCAAATGAAGGAGTCTGGATGAAGGAGTTCATATCCGATCTAGGTGTCATACCTAGTGCATCGGGTCCAATGAAAATCTTTTGTGACAATACTGGTGCAATTGCCTTAGCAAAGGAATCCAGATTTCACAAGAGAACAAAGCACATCAAAAGACGCTTCAATTCCATCCGGGATTTAGTCCAGGTGGGAGACATAGAAATTTGCAAGATACATACGGATCTGAATGTTGCAGACCCGTTGACTAAGCCTCTTCCACGAGCAAAACATGATCAACACCAAGGCTCCATGGGTGTAAGAATCATTACTGTGTAATCTAGATTATTGACTCTAGTGCAAGTGGGAGACTGAAGGAAATATGCCCTAGATGCAATAATAAAGTTATTATTTATTTCCTTATATCATGATAAATGCTTATTATTCATGCTAGAATTGTATTAACCGGAAACATAATACTTGTGTGAATACATAGACAAACAAAGTGTCACTAATATGCCTCTACTTGACTAGCTCGTTGATCAAAGATGGTTATGTTTCCTAGCCATTGACATGAGTTGTCATTTGATTAACGGGATCACATCATTAGGAGAATGATGTGATTGACTTGACCCATTCCGTTAGCTTAGCACTCGATCGTTTAGTATGTTGCTATTGCTTTCTTCATGACTTATACATGTTCCTATGACTATGAGATTATGCAACTCCCGTTTACCGGAGGAACACTTTGTGTGCTACCAAATGTCACAACGTAACTGGGTGATTATAAAGGTGCTCTACAGGTGTCTCCGAAGGTACTTGTTGGTTTGGCGTATTTCGAGATTAGGATTTGTCACTCCGATTGTCGGAGAGGTATCTCTGGGCCCTCTCGGTAATGCACATCACTTAAGCCTTGCAAGCATTGCAACTAATGAGTTTGTTGCGAGATGATGTATTACGGAATGAGTAAAGAGACTTGCCGGTAACGAGATTGAACTAGGTATTAAGATACCGACGATCGAATCTCGGGTAAGTAACATACCGATGACAAAGGGAACAACGTATGTTGTTATGCGGTCTAACCGATAAAGATCTTCGTAGAATATGTGGGAGCCAATATGAGCATCCAGGTTCTGCTATTGGTTATTGACAGGAGACGTGTCTCAGTCATGTCTACATAGTTCTCGAACCCGTAGGGTCCACACGCTTAACGTTTCGATGACAGTTATATTATGAGTTTATATGTTTTGATGTACCGAAGGTTGTTCGGAGTCCCGGATGTCATAACGGACATGACGAGGAGTCTCGAAATGGTCGAGACATAAAGATTGATATATTGGAAGCCTATATTTGGATATCGGAAGTGTTCCGGGTGAAATCGGGATTTTACCGGAGTACCGGGAGGTTACCGGAACCCCCCGGCAACATAATGGGCCTTAGTGGGCCTAGGTGGAAGAGAGGAGAGGCGGCTAGGGCTGGGCCGCGCGCCCCTCCACCCTAGTCCGAATAGGACAAGGAGAAGGGGGCGGCGCCCCCCTTCCTTCTTCTCCCTCTCCTCTTTCCCCCCTCCCAAGTCCTAATCTAACTAGGAAAAGGGGGGAGTCCTACTCCCGGTGGGAGTAGGACTCCTCCTGGCGCGCCCCAAGGCTGGCCGCACCTCTCCCCCTTTGCTCCTTTATATACGGGGGCAAGGGGGCACCCCATAGACACTACAATTGATCTATTGATCTCTTAGCCGTGTGCGGTGCCCCCCTCCACCATATTACACCTCGATAATATCGTAGCGGTGCTTAGGCGAAGCCCTGCGTCGGTAGAACATCATCATCGTCACCACGCCGTCGTGCTGACGAAACTCTCCCTCAACACTCAGCTGGATCGGAGTTCGAGGGACGTCATCGAGCTGAACGTGTGCTGAACTCGGAGGTGCCGTGCATTCGGTACTTGATCGGTCAAATCGTGAAGACGTACGACTACATCAACCGCGTTGTGTTAACGCTTCCGCTTTCGGTCTACGAGGGTACGTGGACAACATTCTCCCCTCTCGTTTCTATGCATCACCATGATCTTGCGTGTGCGTAGGATTTTTTTTGAAATTACTATGTTCCCCAACACCTACTCCCCTAATGCAACTAGTAAAACAGGGGGATGGAACATACCTCCTATGGGTTTTGTTAAGTTGAATGTTGATGCCTGTTTTGATCATGATCTGCTTAGGGGTAAAGCTGGGGCGGTCATGAAAGATGACAAAGGAAGGTTCATCGTTGGTGAAATTTGAAGGATTGATTGATGTGTTGATGTATTAGCAGCAGAAGTTTTTTCTCTAAAGTTTGGCTTATTTCTTGCACAGAAGGCGAGTTGCAATTGCCTTGTTGTTAATTCTGAAAATATGAAAGTGATTGACATAATGAAGAATGGAGGACAATTGGTGCGAGCGTTGGCTGCAGTGTTCGATGATTGCTATTTTATGGTTTGTGATTGTCCTTTATTAGATTAGAAAAGCAAATAAGGTGGCTCATGAGCTTGCCGGGCTAGCGAAATTTTTTGTCACAAAGGATTGATTTGAGAAGCCTATGAATGATTTTGTACCTTTACTGATTTTGTACCTTTTCTTATTGATGATGTAACGGTTATTTTTAATTAATAAAGTTGATGTTTATTTCAAAAGAAAAAAGGGAATCTTCAGCGGCGGACTCCTAAACGAATAGTACTTGTCCGCGGGTATTGATAGGGAAGCCGGACATCCAACGCTTGTCGTAAATGTCTGTGTACAATACAAATAAATTCGGACATCATTCATGCAAATGCAACGGAATTCATGCAAGTGGACATAAGTTCAATATATTTTATTTAAACTAGACGATATTTTGTCAGTTCTACAAAATCTAGAAAAACTAAACTAGCTTGTAGTGGACAGTGACCTCATACATGGCAGCCACCGCCATTCATCGACCTCACCGAGGACGAAGAAAAAGACTAGGATGACGGCGACGACATGAAGACGGCGGCGGCGGCTACAACACCCTAGTTTCTTTTTATTTTCTTTAGTTTTATTTCAAGTTTAATGGACAAGCGGAGTACTTTCGGACTTAATGTAATAGTATATAAGTTAAATTTTAATTAGTTTTATGTATTTTATGTAAAAAAATTGAAGTTTAAATGAGGAACACAATTTCAAATGCACCGGCCGGGACGCACGCACATCATCGATCAAAACCAAAACGGATCGTTCGTGTGGCCAATTTAAACAGACTGCCAATTTAAACAGATAAAATCCAGATAAAACAGACGTCTAATATTGGAGTCGCCTAAGAATCAATACCGATTTTAAGCTATTCCCACGAAAGTATTCCAGCACTAGTGCAGCCAAACTTCGCTAGTTGGCATACACCGATGCACGGTTGTCGACGTCAAGCGGCCACACAACAACTTTGAGCCCGTACGAGCTATGGATAGGCACATGATATGGGGCTCATCTGCGTTGACTGAGATGTTAACGTTGCGGCACGTCGCCTGTGCCATGCCAGGTCATATGCACGTCGCCTGAGAGGATGACTACAAACCAGGCGGGCGCCCTAGCCTCTAAGCGGCTATCACGCGCGATGTACAGGTTTCAGACACGTCACTCGTCACGAGTATTTTCCGAAATCTAAACATCTCTATTTTTGCAGCTCAATTTTTTGCGAAGAAAGCACTCAAATTGGAGTCTTTTTTGAAAACTTTCAACCTATTCATATTAAATCATGACAATACAACGAATGCAAATAAAAATAAAAATTACATCCAGATCCATAGACCATCTAACGACGACTGCAAGCACTAAAGACAATTGAGGGTGCGCCGCCGTCATGATCTTTTCTTTGCTAAAGCCGGACAAAACTTCTTGTAGAGACAATCAGCAAATCATCGTGTTAAGACCATATATGACCAGCACATCAGAATAGCAACCATCGGCGTCGAAGAGTAGCGTAGAATTAGATCGAAATGATCCAAACTGAAGGCACACGAACGTAGACGAACTATGACCAAATCCAAGCAAATCCACCAAAGACAAATCCACCGGAGGCACACCTCCACACACCCACCGACGATGCTAGAAGCATCACTAGGACATGGACTAGACAGGAAGAACCTTATACCATCTTCAGGGAGCCGCCGCCGTCTTGTTTTCCTGAGCAAGACACAAACCTTAACAAAACTCAAAGGAACATATAAAAACAGAGCCCTCTTGTTGGTAACGGCCGGAGTCCACCGCGCCGCCATGGTCCTAAAGCCATAAAAAACGAGGCGGACCGAAGACCACTGGCGGCTGCATGAGGCTTCCGTGGAGAGTAACCCACTAAGATTGAAGTCTAATAGCTCCTTTTTTGATGTATAATCGCTGCCTTGTTGATTTCCAAGCGAACTGAGTCTAAGTCAGATGATTAGGTTCTTTATACTAAAACCAATCCACCAGGGTTGAAGTCCAAGACTTAACATTGTACTCATATTTTTGTAGATTTATTTCAGATTTTGGCGATGTTCGTATAGTGGGAGGAGATGTTATAGAGGATGTGTCGGTTCAGTCTCTCGGAGGTGCCCATAGTGAGAGTGTGCGTGCGTGCGTTGATAAGGATGAGTGTATGTGCGTATCCGTTTATGCTAAGTTTGAAAAAATGATGCACCACCTATTTTAGTAATAAAAGATCCCTGATAAGTGTCACACTTGTGGCACGAATACATGGCAACTTTGAATTTTTTCCTGAGAAAGTTAGTAACATGAGGATGGTAAGTTTAGTTGTCAAGCATGGCAACTTTTTTTTGATGATAAGTTTCAGTTTTTTTGTTAGTTTTCCTTCTTTTAGATGGCAACTTTAGGTTAAAAAAATGTTAGGACCCAAGTGCTTCGTGCCATACGTGTTACATTTATCATTTGGACAATAAAATGCCTTGATGGTGGATTAAAAAATATTTACTACCCTTTTGTTTTCAAATATTTAAAGTTCTAATTTTGTTTAGAAAATTAAGTTTGTAAAAAATATACCAACATTTACAACATTAAATTAATTTTGTTAGATTTTTTATAACATGTATTTTCATAGTACTATATATACTTAATGTTGCTGCTATTGGCAAAAAATAATATAAAGTTGGTCAATTTTTTTGGAATTGAAACAAACCTAAAGATTTGAATATTTTGGAACGGAGTGAGTATTGGATGTAGACTAGTGCGCGTATCTCTTGTTCACTTGATACACATTTTACTTAGGCGATGATGATATTTATATTGTGCGCATGCGCATATATATATATATATATATATATATATATATATATATATATATAAGTGGTCAAAATGCCAGAGTGGTGATCCAGTTTATAAGGAAAACCGGATCAAAAACCTTAACAAATTAACCCCGTTTATAAGGGAAACCGGACCGAAAACCGTACAAGGCACGGCCTAGCTGGCAGACATAAGACCATTACCATGAAAGACACAAGTAGATGTGGGGTGTCGTCGAGAGATCACAATACCAGGACTTTGCAAACACCCGAATGCAGCGGCGAGCAAACCGGCCCCATGGCACAACTCAGGAGCATCCACAATCAACGAGTGCCATCCCAGACACGAACCTTGACTGGGGCTCCACCACAGAAAGACGGAAAGAAAGCAGTTTGAGAGGCATCTTGCGCCATCCTTGAGCAAAAATGATTCGAGACAACACCAAGAGCACCAAGCTCGCCGCAACACAACGGTAACCATGAGAGGGTCTTGAGCAATCATTACCAACCTGAGCCACACGAGAACACCACCACCGTAGACGAAGAGCTCCAATCAACCGAGACCATCCATGATGCCTCAAGGCTATTGGCGCAGCCGAAAGGCAACGAGCGACCGAGTCCACACCCGGACGAAGAGCCACACGCAGCCGAGACTACATCACAACAGCGGCACCGCCGGCGAAGCCGAAGGGCATCAAGGAGCCGAGTCTACACCCGGTTCGCTTCTCCGAGCACACCAGCGCAATCCGGCCACGCCACCACCACCGTCCAACCCGCAGTGAGCAGCCACCATACAATCCACCAAGCTGATGCCTTCAGGAAGGAATGTGACGCGAAACGCGCCGCCATCGGCCATTCCGGACAGACCAGGAACATGCGCATATAATCCTTCATAAATAGCAATAGTACTAGAAAAAGAAGAAAATATCTGATAGACACCAAGCATGAACGTTGAAAATTCATACCAGGTTGCTTGCGTGTGCAAATTGCATGCCCTCTCAATCTCTCTTTCAATTCGAGGATCCGGAGAGGTGTTTTCATAGTCATCTCTAAATATTTGCCATTTTGGAATATTTTTTATTTCATTTTTTTATAATATGTTTTCTTTATATGAAAACTGGTTATTTACGATGTACCATGATTCCTGTTAAGCATCCATGGTTGAATGGTTAAAGCGCCCAACTCATAAAGTGCCCAAGCCGAGTCTCGCCAAAATCACTATTTTGATCCTTAATGGAAAGATCGACACATATTGACCCTTTCAGAAAACTTTACCATCATCTAATGTTTTTGGTAAACGCCCAACCGTATGGAGTTTCTGCTCCACATAGATACGTTGAAGTCCTGGCGTTTCTAGCCTGGCCCACGACCTGGCGTAGCCACTGTTGACTGCTTGCGCGGCAAGGGAGAAACGCCAAATTCGCCAGCTTTTCTGAAAACGCCAAAGTCCCCGACGTTACTGCCCCGAATAGGGAATTGGTCACGGGTCGGTGAATGGGCTTCCACCCATCACTCACCCCACTCTCTGCCTCCTCGTTCCCCACCCGAGCTATAACCCTCTCCCCTTATCTCTCCTCCACTCATTCCTCTTTCAAATCCTTTCAAATGCGTGGCATCTATCCATGGAGTCAATGTCTTTTGCATTCGTTGAGGTAACCTCCTTCATCCACCAAGTTTTGGTTGGTTGGAGTTGTATATTTGGATGGCATTGTGTATGTGACCCCTAACCCTAGTTTTGGCAATTTCTCCTAAATCCATTCTTGCATGGGTGAAATTGTGACTAATATGATGTTTGTGATGTGTGGTAATGAGTAGGGTTTGTCAAATATTGGTGGTTTGTGATGTCAATGGACAAGGTTTAGGGTTAGCGTTTGTATTAGAAATTGTTCTAGTTTGTTTTTATGCCATATGGTAGATTTGTCATTGATACTTTTAAGTATTTACGTTGCCATTGTTGTTAGATGGCGAGAATCATGAATGTTCTTATGTTGACAAGGCAACATTTATGAATGGCATGACTTTTAACAACAAGGAAGTGTTGTCTACAATTCCTAGTTATTGAGGAGGTTGTAGAACAAATATGGATCGTGTTAAATTGGATGGATCTGACCAAGTTGAACTATTAGTAAGATATCATGTTGGGGCACGACATAAGTCTCTAATGAAGAAGATGCCTATCAAGTCGGATTTGCAACGGGGTGCATATAAGGAGGTTGTTGCGTCCTCAGAAGTCAAATCACTTGAATTATTTGCCACTAAGGTCAAAGGTGCTCTATTTCATGTTGACTTGAACCAAACCTCATTGGATGATATGAGCCTAATTAGAAGTGTGTGAGTTATTGAGGAAATAGTTTAAGTGTAGGTCGCCAATGTAATGTGCCAACCTCCTATTAGCCAATCGAATGAATTCGAGGCGAAATATGTTCACCAAGTCAATGAACAAGTTGATTATGTCAATGTGAATCAAGTAAATGAGACTTAGGGTGGTGCATCAGTGAATGATGATGGTGTTGACTTCGAGCAAGAGGATGAGAGGCACACCAACGATATTGGTAACATAACAGCTCAAGTCAGGCATAAGGACATGGTGAAAGGATCGATATAGTTGACTAGAGGGGGGGGGGTGAATAGGCAACTAACAATTTTTAGCTTTTCTTTACCAATTTAAATTTTGCATCAAAGTAGGTTGTCTAGATATGCAACTAGGTGAGCAACCTATATGATGCAACAACAATAAGCACACAAGCAAGCAAGAGATATAGCACAAATAAGCTTGCACAAGTAAAGGCACGGGATAACCAAGAGTGTAGCCGGTGAAGACGAGGATGTGTTACCGAAGTTCCTTCCCTTTGAGGGGAAGTACGTCTCCGTTGGAGCGGTGTGGAGGCACAATGCTCCCCAAGAAGCCACTAGGGCCACCGTATTCTCCTCACGCCCTCACACAATGCGAGATGCCATGATTCCACTATTGGTGCCCTTGGAGGCGGCGACCGAACCTTTACAAACAAGGTTGGGGGAATCTCCACAACTTAATTGGAGGCTCCCAACGACACCACGAAGCTTCACCACAATGGACTATGGCTCCGCGGTGACCTCAACCGTCTAGGGTGCTCAAACACCCAAGAGTAACAAGATCCGCAAGGGATTAGTGGGGGGAATCAAATTTCTCTTGGTGGAAGTGTAGATCGGGGCCTTCTCAACCACTCCCGAGCAAATCAACAAGTTTGATTGGCTAGGGAGTGAGATCGGGCGAAAATGGAGCTTGGAGCAACAATGGAGCTTAGGGTTGGAAGAGGTGGTCAACTCGGGGAAGAAGACACCCCTTATATAGTGGAGAGACAAATCCAACCGTTATCCATCAACCCATTCTGCGCAGCATGGTACTACCGCGCCGGAGCTGCGGTACTACCGCAGGCACACGCAGTACTACCGCGGGGCCTTATGGTACTACCACTTGAACAGCACAGACCTGGCCAGTCCAACCGCACAGGGGCGGAGAGCGGTAGAACCGCACAAGCGGTACTACCGCATCACCTTGCGGTACTACCGCAAGGCAGGGAAGGTCCAGAGAACGGGGAGGCACGGACATAAAAATTACATCCGTAGCAACTTCCGCTGAGTTGGAGTCGATGCAAAAATCTGACACGGTAGTACGGCTGGAGGAGCGGTACTACCGCGTGGCGGCTGAGCCAGGCCAGGGCGCGCGGTACTACCGCGGAGGGCGGGATGTAAAAAATTACATCCGTCCCTACTACCGCAATCCAGCGGCACTTGGCCTGGGGCCACGTTACTACGGCTCCAGAGGAGCGGTACTACCGTGGGCTCCTGCGGTACTACCGCCGAGGTCCGGTACTACCGCAGGTGCCTACGGTACTACCGCTCCAGGGAGCAGTACTACCGCAAGCCCAATATCAGCAACCAAGACATAATGCATAGAGGATAAATGGAGGATGCTCCATAGCGCAGAGGGAAAGGTGGAGACAAGGAAGAAAATGTGTACGTGATGATTCCACCCAAACCTTTCCGAAGCGGACCCCCTCTTGATAGTATGGCTTTCCTACGAATCAATTCCACCGAAAAGAAACGTAAAAAGAACGCCGTCTTCAATAGTCTTCGAGGGGCACCAAACCGTCTTGTGCCTAGCGATGAAACGTCTGAGAAACTCAAGGCACACGATTAGTCCGCAAAAGCATTGTCATCAATCACCAAAACACCTTAGGGATAAATATGCCTTTACAATCTCCCCCTTTTTGGTGGATTGATGCCAATACGGGATTTGCACAAAGGAAAATAATATTGAGCAAACGCAAACCCCTCCTCTCTAAAATATAGACGGGCTCCCCCTAGATGTGTGCAATCTAGATGGGTGCTTTGGACTGCACGGCACACATACTAGGATCAACACTCCCCCTATATTTTAGAGACAAGGCATATCTTGAAATAGTAAGGCTAACACTAGACAAGATAGCAAACAAGAGCATAATATAAGTAGCACAATTATATCATAAGCTCACTAAGATAGGATAGAGTGCATATGTCTTACACCATATGAAGGATAAGTCTCAAAGGCGCAAACCAAACCAAAGCAAACGAGGTTCAAACGATAAAGCAAACACACCAAACACGACACACGACTCGCAAGCACGCAAATCCCTACACTCTCTCCCCCTTTGGCATCGAGACGCCAAAAAGGCAGAGAGGAAACCTACACACAAAGGGTGGCTCAGGCAAAGAAATCGCTCCAACGCTCCCCATCAGACTCGGCGGCGGGGACGGTCTCCTTGATGTCCTCCTCAGAATCAGTCCACTTGTAGCCTTGCTTAGCCATCCACTCAGCCTCTGGCGTGATGACCTCCTCAGAACCGCCAGAGACTTCCTCTCCAAAGACCTTCATAATGTTCTTGTCGCGGCGGCGACTCTCCTTGGAGGCCACGTGAGTCCTGTACTGCCCCTTTGCTTGCATGCATAATAGAGTCTTCATCTTGTCCTTCAGCTTCTTGGCCCAAGAGGGCTCAGAGGAGGAAGAGGCATGTCCAGTAGGACGGTCCTCATCTGCAATCTCCTCCTCACTTTCCTCTCCATCCACAGCCATCTTAGCAGCCGCTGCCTCAGCACGAGTGGTAGTGTTAGCCCACTGGGGCTTGATGCGAAGTTTGATGGGATCATGACGGATCCAGTTAGGTGCCAGAAACTCATCCTGAGGGAAGCACTGCTCCCAAGTCTTCGAGATCAGCAGAAACATGTAAGGTCCATAGATGGGAACCTTACGGTTGAACACCGCAAAGCGAAGCTCGCACCACATGATGTGGGAAACATCCAAGGGTTGAGTCTGAGACATCCGCGCCTCCTCACAGATAAGCAACATGTCCACAAGATAAGCATGCACCTTGTCCTTGTCCCCAATGCGTGGGAAGAGAGAGTTGCGGAAGATCCGGTGCATGATGTCAAGGAAAGAGTTCAGCACCCATGCCTTCTTACCACTTGGAAGGACCTTCTCAACATAGTATGGCATAAGCCTGTTCTTGTTGGCAGACTCGGGGTTGGCATGAGGGCGGACACCAACTGGCGTGTTCAGCCCCTCATCAGGAACTGAGCAACGCCATGAATTCCTGCCACGTAGCAGTCAGCTGACGTCCATTGGTCATCCAGGTCATCCTCCGATCCTCCTCAGTGTGAAAGTGAACTGAAGCAAAGAACTGGGCCACAAGCTCGGGATCATAGTCCAGGTGAAAGGAGATCACATCCTCAATGGCAAACTGCTCCACGAGATCCAAGGCCTCACCAAAGTAAGCACGGTGCTTCTCCTCCCTCATGTGATGCATATCAATCCAGTGCACGTCCACATAGATGTCCTGCTTGCCCTTGATTACATCCAGGTAGATGAGGTTCTGCTGCTTGGTCCAGAACAGATCATTGCCTCTGATGTTGGCACGAGGATTCACATAAGGGTTGATCCTCCTTCGAGGGAGAAACTCTGCATGTGGAATCTCATCCATGCCCGTGGTGGGCTCCTTCTGCTTGGTGGCGGTGGTCTTGGTCCTGCGTTGGGGGCATTGGAGCCCTCTGGAGCTTCGTCTTGATTGCGCAGACGCTTGGAGCTTGTGGCACGACTGGGATTGGAACCGCGAGCAGGAGCATCGGAGCCACCACCTAAGACACCAAACACCAAACACACATGACAAGCGAGAAGAATCAATGCAAAGACCTTAGCAAAACAAGGGAAACGTGTAGGAAGCATACGTGGTAATTGCCAAGAAGAAGATTGGACAACAACGGTAGTACTGCCAGTTCGCGCGGTACTAAAATTTTAGTACCGCTCCTAGCCGCGGTAGTACCGCGTGAAGACACGGTAGTACCGGGGCTCAGAGGCGGTAGTAGGATCTTAGTACTGTAGCACGTGCGGTAGTACCGCACCGGACAAGCGGTAGTACCGCACCAGAGGGGCGGTAGTACCGCACGGCATTAGATCTGAACTACTTTGAATCTGGGAAGAACCGTGAAAACGCGGCGGTACTACGGTTGATCAAATCTACCACGGGACAACATATCAAGTATAATTTCTACGCAACACTACTCTCCTACATCCTACTCTTGCATAGATTTGGCCTAAAATCTCAAGAACACATGCATCTCCCCAAAAACGTAGAGGCAAAAGAACAACCAAGAGAGAGAGAGGGGTTTGGGGAGAAACCTTGTTCCATGGCAAGAGGAAGTGGTGGGGAACGATCCCACCGGTCGGAATCCGAGGAGAGTGGCCGGAGACGGAGATCCGGCGAGGTTCTCCGGCGCCGTTCTTGAGCAGGAGAGAGAGAGGCGGCGGGGAGAGAGAAGAACGAATGGGTATGGGGGAGTTGGAACTCCCCCTGCCCGGGTCTTAACCCCACGCGCACTCGTCATCACGGTAGTACCGCGCCTCATCGCGGTAGTACCGCTCAGGCGGAAGTACCGCTCAGGCGGAAGTACCGCACCGGAGCGGTAGTACCGCTCTCCCAGGCGGCAGTAAAAAAATACTGCCGCGCTAGGTGCGGTAGTACCGTGCACTCCACACACGGTAGTACCGCGAGCTCAAGAAGATGCATGTTTCAAACACAAGAAAAATAGGTCTTCGCACGGAATCTTCAAGCCAACAAGACACCACAAGAACACGCTCAACACGAAGAGAGAAAGGCAAAAGACAACAAGAAACAACCTCAAGACACAACCTCTCCAAAGAGAGGGCGGTGGCCGGAGCCACCTATGTTCGAGTCAATTGGTATGGCACCGCGAAGAATTATCCTTGGGCCCATGACCAAAACTCGTCTTTGAAGCACAAGTACCATAAAAAATGGCTAATGTGAAAGAGTTGATCAATTTATGCATAATGGGGGGAGGGAGAGTTCATTGAGAGAACAACACCCCCCTATGTCCATGCCTACATCTAAACAAGACAACAAGTTGAGTATGGTGGGGTGTGCAAGGGTTCAAGCAACATTGCTTGAATCAATGATATTTAGCTCATGCCTTAACTCGCGAAATCTTTCTTCATCCAACGGCTTCGTGAAAATATCTGCAAGGTTATCATGAGTGTTGAGTAGTTGAGCTCGATCTCCCCTCGCCTAATGTGATCCCGGATGAAGTGATACCGAATCTCAATATGCTTCGTCTTGAAGTGTTGCACCGGGTTGAGAGAAATCTTGATGGCACTTTCATTGTCACACCAAAGAGGCACTTTGTCACAAATGACGTCGTAATCCTTTAAAGTTTGCCTCATCCATAAGAGTTGTGCACAACAACTGCCGGCCGCCACATACTCTGCTTCGGTGGACGAGAGAGACACACAACTTTGCTTTTTAGAAGACCAACTTACCAAAGAGCAACCAAGAAATTGGCACCCTCCGGAAGTGGACTTCCTATCCACTTTGTCTCCCGCCCAATCGGAGTCCGAATACCCTACAAGCTTGAAGTTTGCTCCTCTTGGGTACCATAAGCCAAAGTTTGGGGTATGAGCCAAATATCGAAAGATTCGCTTGACCGCCACAAAGTGGCTTTCCTTAGGTGCGGCTTGAAACCGTGCACAAATTCCCACACTCAACATGATATCCGGTCTAGATGCACAAAGGTAAAGCAAGGATCCAATCATGGAACGATATACCTTTTGATCCACCACTTTACCATTGGGATCAATGTGAAGTTGGCACTTGGTGGGCATTGGAGTGGAAGCCGGCTTGACATCACTTAGCTTGAATCTCTTGAGCATGTCTTGAGTGTATTTGGCTTGGTTGATGAAGGTTCCTTCTCTTCTTTGCTTCACTTCGAAACCAAGAAAGAACTTCAACTCTCCCATGGAAGACATCTTGAACTTTGAGGTCATGAGTGCGGCAAATTCCTCATTGAAAGCTTTGTTAGGGGAACCAAAGATAATGTCATCAACATATAGTTGGCACACAAACAACTCCCCTTTGACCTTCTTAGTAAAAAGAGTGGGGTCGATTAGCCCAACTTCAAACCCACGATCTTGTAACAACTCGGTAAGGTGGTCATACCACGCACGTGGGGCTTGTTTAAGGCCATAGAGTGCCGTATCGAGTTGATACACATGATCGGGAAAGTAGGGATCCTCGAACCCGGGGGGTCGCTTGACATAAACCAACTCATTAATAGGACCATTAAGAAAAGCACTCTTCACATCCATTTGTTGCAACTTAAAGTTGTGATGAGAAGCATAAGCAATCAACAAATGAATGGATTCAAGGCGAGCAACGGGAGCAAAGGTTTCACCGTAGTCGATACCCTCGACTTGGGAGTAGCCTTGTGCCACCAATCATGCCTTGTTGCGAATGATGGTCCCATGAGCATCTTGCTTGTTCTTGAATATCCACTTGGTTCCAATGACATTGTGGTTCCCCGTTGGCCTTGGCACTAATCTCCACACCTTGTTGTACTCGAAGTTGTTGAGTTCTTCATGGATGGCATTAAGCCAATCCGAATCTTCGAGTGCTTCATATACCTTTTGGGGTTCAACACAAGAGACAAACGCGTGATGTTCACAATAGTTTGTCAATTGTCTACGAGTGCTTACCCCCTTTTGAATGCTTCCAAGCACATTCTTCACGAGATGACCCTTGGTGGAGAGCTTGGATGCAATCTTGGCGGCATGACGATCCAATTCCTCCTCGGTGGTGAGTTGAGGAGCGGTCACTTGATCATCTTGAGCGCCGCCTTGAGCTTGTTCTTGATCTTGAACTTGCACGGAGGAGAGAACTTGACCTTGGGCATCACTTGGTGTGTCAACACTGTCTTGAGCATGATCTTGCCCTTGGTCTTGTTCATGAGGTTGAGGGCCTTCACTTTGTTCTTCGGAAGCGTGTGGGCCTTGGGTTGGTGATGGCTCCACTTGAGTGGAGCATTGTCCTTCTCCTTCGGCCACAAGGGGTTCCTCAATGGGTAGGATAAAACCAACATCCATTCTTCTTATGGCTTGAGGAGGAATTTCATCACCTACATCACAAGTGCCACTTTGCTCCACTTGGGAGCCGTTATTCTCATCAAACTCCACGTTACACGTCTCCTCAAGAAGTCCCGTGGATTTATTGAGGACACGGTAAGCATGAGAGTTTGTAGCATAACCAACAAATATGCCCTCATAAGCTCTAGCCTCAAATTTAGACAACCAAACACCTTTCTTGAGAATGAAACACTTACACCCGAACACCCGAAAGTACTTTAGGTTGGGCTTGTTACCGGTGAGTATCTCATATGAGTCTTGTTCAAGCCCTTGCGGAGGTAGAGCCGATTGGATGCATGACACGCGGTGTTGATGGCTTCGGCCCAAAAGTTGTATGGAGACTTGAACTCCGCCATCATGGTCCTTGCCGCATCCATCAACGTCCGGTTCTTCCTCTCTGCAACACCGTTTTGTTGAGGTGTGTAAGGTGCGGAATATTGATGCTTGATCCCCTCATCACTAAGAAACTCATCCAAGGTGTAGTTCTTGAACTCGGTGCCGTTGTCACTTCTTATTGTCAAGATCTTTGCATTGTGTTGACGTTGGGCTTCATTTGCAAAGTCAATGACGGTTTGTTGGGTCTCGCTCTTCCTCTTGAAGAAATACACCCAAGTGTTTCTTGAATAGTCATCCACAATCACCAAGCAATACTTCCTACCCCCAAGACTATCAAAGGATGGAGGCCTAAAGAGATCCAAATGAAGGAGCTCCAAAGGCCTCTTCGAGTAAATGATAGTCGTGGGAGGGTGAGCCTTCTCATGTAGCTTTCCTTCGATACAAGCACTGCAAGCACGATCTTTAGCAAAACTAACATTCGTTAGTCCACAGACATGGTCCCCCTTGAGAAGACTTTGCAAAGATCTCATATTGACATGGGCTAAACTGCGATGCCAAAGCCATCCCACGTCAACTTTAGCCATTAGGCATGTCGCGGTCTTAGTGGGTCGCTCCGAAAAGTTAATCACATATAGACCGTTCTCGACATGCCCAACAAAGGCTACTTTAAGAGTCTTGCTCCACAAGAGGGCCACGGTATCAATATCAAAGAAAGTGGCAAAGCCCATGATTGCAAGTTGAAGAACGGAAAGTAAATTGTATGCAAGGGACTCAACAAGCATGACCTTCTCGATCGTGAGATCATGAGAAATGACAACCTTGCCGAGTCCCAATACCTTAGAAGACGAGGCATCACCCCACTCGACATTGGTGGGCATAGATGGAATCTTGTGCACGTCCACCACCAAGTCCTTGCTTCCGGTCATATGATTTGTAGCTCCACTATCGAGCAACCATGATCCCCCACCGGAAGCAAACACCTACAAGAGATCAATGCTTGGTTTTAGGTACCCATTTTGTAATGGGTCCTTTGATGTTAGTAACAAGGGTCTTAGGAACCCAAATAGACCATTCAATATACTCATGAGGAGAACCAACAAATTTGGCATAAACATGCCCATCACTAGCACGGCATAACACATAAGAAGGATTAAAGTCGCCGGCTTTGTTGGGAGGGGTGGCATTGCCCTTCTTGACACCGCCACCCATCGCATCGTTCTTCTTCTCCTTAGAAGCACCCTCTCCCTCCTTCACAAAAGTTTGCTTGTGAGGAGGAGGTCGTTTGGTCTTGTCATTCTTCTTCTTGTTCTTGGGCTTGGGTGCGAACCCAATCCCCTCCTTGGCCACAATTTCCTTTTGATTGCTTAAAAGGTCGTTGAGGTTCTTCTCACCTTGTATGCATGACACAAGGCCTTTCTCAAGTTGCTCCTTCAACTTAGCATTCTCCTCAACAAGATGCACATGCTCACAACAAGGGTTAGTAGCATTTGCATTATCAATTAACACCATATGAGGAAAGGTGGCTTTCTCCTTGGTTAGCTTCACTTGGAGTTGATCATGAGACTCCTTGAGGCTAGCATGAACACCCTTCAAGACTTTGTGAGCCTTGTCGAGAATGTAAAACTCCTCTTTGAGTCTAGCAAGATCAACCCAAGCTTTGCCTTCTCGGAGTTTAGCACACGAGAGACAACAAGAGCATAATCAAGATCTTTCTTTAACTTAGCATGATCATCGTTGTGTGACTCCTCAAGAGCCAAACGAAGACCACGCTCTTTGTCAAGAGCATTGGAAAGATCCGAAATCTCATCGGCATAGTCACGACTATGCCCCTCCATCTTAGAGATGGTATCTTCGTGAGCCTTGATCATGTCATTGGCTTCACCAAGTTGTTCCAAGAGAGCAATGAAGTGCTTCTTGGATTTACCCTTGAGTTTACCCATAAAGGTCTCAAACTCATTCTCCTCCACATTTGTCCCCTCATGTTCATCAATGCTATCCGTCGAAGAAGGATGATTAATGATGGTAGTTTTGATGTTGGGGGTTACCTTGTTGGTGGCTTTAGCCATGAGGCACTTGGCGGTGATGCTCTCATTGGGTGAGTCGAAGAGAGACACCCGTGGAGTCGTCGCAATGGCAATGGAGGCCATGGCAACCGACTCACCATCTTCATCATCGTCATCATCCTCATTGTACTCTTCTTGTACCACCAATGCCTTGGGAGGAGTCTTCTTGGTGAAGTTGCTCTTGTTGGGGAACGACTTGTCCTTGTCCTTTCGGATGAGCTTGCCACCATTGTCTTCCCTCTTCTCATAAGGGCACTCCGCAACAAAGTGGCTCACATTGCCACAATTGAAGCAAGTCCTCACTCGTTGCTTGCGCTTTGCGCCACTTGAATTGTTCTTGTTGAAGTTGGGCCTTGAGTTCTTCTTGCTCCAAAATTGCCTTGAAGCAAGGGCCATGTGTTCATGATAGGCATACTTCGTATCTTCAAGGTTGCTCTCCTCTTCTTCCTCTTCATCCTCTTCCTCCATACTAAACTTGGCCTTTAGAGCAAGGTTGGGCTTCTTTACTCTTTGAGAGCGTAGAACCACATTGTCGACGGTCTTGTCCAAGATGCTCATAGCAACGAACTCATCCAACACTTCACTTGAAGACAAGGTGTGGAGGTCTGGTCTTTGACGAATGACGGAGGACATGGCTTTGTGGTAGGGCATCATTGCCTTGAGGAATTTGCGCTTGATCCAATTGTCATCCGTGTCCTTACTTCCATGATATCGGAGAGAGACCGCGAGTTTGGTTACTCTCCGATAAAGCTCACGAGGTTCTTCATCTTCTTTCATTGCAAACTCATCGGCTTCATCTTGCACCACTTCATAATTGGAGCGTTGAATGCTTGCGCTTCCCCGATAGAGGGAAACCACTTGGTGCCAAGCATCTTTGGCCATGGAGTAGGGCCGGAGATGAGGAAGATCTTCGGGTGGGATTGCTTCTTAGATGATGAAGAGAGCATTCTCATTGGATTGATTATCCACGGCTTCTCTAGGAGTGAAGTTACTTCGGTCATGCGGATATAAACCTTCTTCAATGATTCTCCAAAGGTTAGTGTTCACATGATTTAAATGACGCTTAAAACGATAGACCCAAGAATCAAATTCTACATTTTTCTCAATCTTAGGGGCCGGGCCGGCATGATTCAAATGAGTGGAAGGAAGCGGTCCACCATAGACAAGTGGAGGTTCCACATGGGCAAAGATGTCGGTGCCATTTTTACCACTAGAAGAAGGAGCTTTCTCGCTAGTAGCTTCCCCCTTGTCGGAGGTAGCATCCGTCACCTTGTTAGCGGGATCACCCACTTTCAACGGTGTGGTGGAAAGTTTAAGCCCTTCTAAGAATTTATTAAACATGCTTTCGACCTCGGTCGTCATGGAGGTTTTCAATGTGTCCAGCGCCACATTGAATTCCTCACGAGAGACCGCGGTTCCCCCATCTCCCGTAGACGAGACCGGATTCGCACCGGAGTGCTCCTCCACACCGTCTACGACGTCAACCATACTCTTTGGACGATAAAGTCCTTAATAAAGAGACGAGGCTCTGATATCAATTGAAAGGATCGATATAGTTGACTAGAGGGGGGGTGAATAGGCAACTAACAATTTTTAGCTTTTCTTTACCAATTTAAACTTTGCATCAAAGTAGGTTGTCTAGATATGCAACTAGGTGAGCAACCTATATGATGCAACAACAATAAGCACACAAGCAAGCAAGAGATATAACACAAATAAGCTTGCACAAGTAAAGGCACGAGATAACCAAGAGTGGAGCCGGTGAAGACGAGGATGTGTTACCGAAGTTCCTTCCCTTTGAGGGGAAGTACGTCTCCGTTGGAGCGGTGTGGAGGAACAATGCTTCCCAAGAAGCCACTAGGGCCACTGTATTCTCCTCACGCCCTCACACAATGCGAGATGCCGTGATACCACTATTGGTGCCCTTGGAGGCGGCGACCGAACCTTTACAAACAAGGTTGGGGCAATCTCCACAACTTAATTTGAGGCTCCCAACGACACCACGAAGCTTCACCACAATGGACTATGGCTCCGCGGTGACCTCAACCGTCTAGGGTGCTCAAACACCCAAGAGTAACAAGATCCGCAAGGGATTAGTGGGGGGGAATCAAATTTCTCTTGGTGGAAGTGTAGATTGGGGCCTTCTCAACCACTCCCGAGCAAATCAACAAGTTTGATTGGCTAGGGAGTGAGATCGGGCGAAAATGGAGCTTGGAGCAACAATGGAGCTTAGGGTTGGAAGAGGTGGTCAAATCAGGGAAGAAGACACCCCTTATATAGTGGAGAGACAAATCCAACCGTTATCCACCAACCCATTCTGCGCAGCACGGTACTACCGCGCCAGAGCTGCGGTACTACCGCAGGCACACGCGGTACTACCGCGGGGCCTTACGGTACTACCGCCTGAACAACACAGACCTGGCCAGCCCAACCGCACAGAGGCGGAGAGCGGTAGAACCGCACAAGCGGTACTACCGCATCACCTTGCGGTACTACCGCAAGGCAGGGAAGGTCCAGAGAACGGGGAGGCACGGACATAAAAATTACATCCGTAGCAACTTCCGCTGAGTTGGAGTCGATGCAAAAATCCGACACGGTAGTACGGCTGGAGGAGCGGTACTACCGCATGGCAGCTGAGCCAGGCCAGGGCGCGCGGTACTACCGTGCACAGGGTGCGGTACTACCGCGGAGGGCGCGGATGTAAAAAATTACATCCGCCCCTACTACCGCAATGCAGCAGCACTTGGCCTGGGGGCCATGGTACTACGGCTCCAGAGGAGCGGTACTACCATGGGCTCCTGCGGTACTACCGTGCAGAGGTCCGGTACTACCGCAGGTGCCTGCGGTACTACCGCTCCAGGGAGCAGTACTACCGCAAGCCCAATATCAGCAACCAAGACATAATGCATAGAGGATAAACGGAGGATGCTCCAAAGCGCAGGGGGAAAGGTGGAGACAAGGAAGAAAACGTGTACGTGATGATTCCACCCAAACCTTTCCGAAGCGGGCCCCCTCTTGATAGTATGGCTTTCCTACGACTCAATTCCACCGAAAAGAAACGTAAAAAGAACGCCGTCTTCAATAGTCTTCGAGGGGCACCAAACCGTCTTGTGCCTAGCGATGAAACATCTGAGAAACTCAAGGCACACGATTAGTCCGCAAAAGCATTTTTATCAATCACCAAAACACCTTAGGGATAAATATGCCCTTACACATGGACCCTGCGATCATCTATCAGCATTCCTACGCCGATGACTCGAAGTATGATGGTCGTAAGAATAATTTGGACGAGGGTGGATTCACAGCAAACGAAGCAGACTGGTACACAAATATCACCGGTCGGGGTCCTCAAATACCATTATTCTGTGATGTTAGCCTTGCTTGTAAGGCTATAGTTGATGGTGGCATGAGTAATACGATTGAGCTGAGTACGTGCCAAAATAGTACATCCAAGGAGTCTGATAAATCCTACCTAATGGAAGGTTGTTTGAGCATATACTAGAATACATGATGTGGCTGTGTGATATGTTGTTAAGCACCATATGCCTTTCTTAGTTGTTTAGTCGGACTACTATAAGCGATACAACATGAAATATGAGACAAAAGGATGCTCATGGAAAGTCCATGCAAGAATCATGAAAGATGGATGATGGAAGATACCTAATTACCAAGCCATTCACCAATGCAAACCGCCAGCCGCTAAAGCACACAAGACAAACCGTCAGCTGACCTCTGAATTCATCGGTTACAAATACATGAAATATATAGCCAATGATCCAACCATTAAGATGAAGTTGATGGTGAGTTGGGTAGACAATAAGTTTGGATAGAAAGTGAAGTACCGAAAGACGTGGAAGGCCAAGCAAATCGCTCTTAGAATTTTGTATGGTAGATGGAAATAAGCATACAACCACCTCCCTGGTTTGTTGGGAGCGATGGCCTATAAGAACCCGGTCATGTATCATACGGTCGAGGATGTTGATGGAGTGTTCCACCTTGCCTTCTAGAAGTTCGACCCATGCATCGTGACTTTTCAGCACTATCGGTTGGTTTTGTCTATAGATGGAACATTCTTGACACGAAAATACAAGGGCACACTCATGATACCAATGGCACTTGACACTAATGATCAGGTGTTGCCCGTGGCATTTGATTTGGTGTCATATGAGAACCAAGTCAACTAGGAATGGTTCATGGGACTTGTGAGGAGCGCGGTCATTGCTCCAGATAGAGAGGTATGCATCATATTGGATCGACACTAAGGCATGGGAGAGCGCTAGTTCACCCTCATTAACACATCTGTATAGCTCTGCACCCTTCAATGAATGTGTGTTGCATACTTATCATTGTTATACACATGGGGCATGACACTAAATTAGTTTTGGATAGATAAAGATACCACTTAGTCATTAATAAGGGCATAATAAAGGTGCCTTCCAATGGTCTCCCTGATAGCATTGTTGAATGCACCATCAACAGCCTCATTGGGCATTAAGTCCAAGCAATCAGCCCAAGTCCAAGAATCCTTGTTCCCAAGCCGGAGCTCTCCACGAAGCTACCCCAGGTGCCCCAAATACGGTTGCTCGTCGTTGTCAGGTGTATTATCCGTTTCAACTCGACAATTTCTCTACACATTCCACATGTTCACCTGCTTGCTCTCTCGTAAAAGTGGTTGGGTAACCCCCATGTGTAAGCGTGATGTAACCTAGAAATCAGTACTTTCCTCGGTTGAGAACCAAATCAAACCTGTAGAAATTTCTTCTGCAGTAACTAATCATGGGTACATGCACACCAAACACAAAACATACTTGCCCCAACACTTCAAGAAGATTATCAAGCTTCTTGTCGTGCTAGTTGCAAGGATAAATTGTATTGTATGGTAGGAACTAATAAATAAATAAAATAATAAAAACAGAACAATGAAGAAATTAAATTGTAATGGTGTATGCGATTAAATGAAGATGGACCTGGGGCCATAGCATCACTAGAGGCATATCTCCAAGCAAGATAAATGTGTTGTGATAAACAAAATACAGTTGGGCAGCAATTAAAATCGCAATATTCATATTTATTACTATGACCATTTATGGCATAATATTGCATAGACATTATGTCTGTGATACGTAGATTATCCAAGTGCATCTAGAACTAATACTCTAGCTAAAGATCGCTATCCATTGTGAATCTCGAGGCATTAAGTTTATACAAATAGAGTATTGTAATAAGCATGATGATATAATGTAGACAGTAAAACTATCATCCAAGTGTGATAAGGAAACCATTGTTTTATCCTTAGTATCAACAATACAAGACTTGATTTGTCCTATATTTTCACTGGGATATAGATTACCGCAAGATTAAATCCACTACCATACATAACTCCCTCTAAAGAACTACCCATCAAACTCGACCAAAGTTGCAAATAGATCGGAGAGCATATGTGAATACTTAATTATGCACCAAACAACTCATAAGAAATTCAATATAATTCAACGAACAATCTGATCATAAAGTGATAATTCATCATATCTCAACAAACACAACACATATTACACGATATGGATCCCGGTAATGTGAGGCAGCTCATGGGACCTTGCATTTAATCACAAGGGAGAGAGGATGCCATCTAACTACCTCTATGGACCCATGGTCCTAAGGAAACTACTCACACATGGTCAGGGTGGTAGCAAGGTTGATGGAGATGGCTCCGGTGATGGATTCTCCCTCTAGAAGGGTGCTGAAACAGGTTCCAGAATGGATCTCTCCGGAACATGAACTTACGGTGGTAGAAAAAATCGTGAAAACATGGTGTCGAGGATTTTAGGAAAATATCCAAATTTATTGGCAAATATGGGCGTAAGGCGGTGCCCAGGGGCTCCAGACGGCCCCACCACGTACTCCCTGGCTGTATAGCTTGGCTGTCTAGAGGCCCTGAGTGGCCTCCCGGTTCCCTCTGGTGCTTTCTGGAACCTTCTACTTTTGAAGAAATCATCAAAAATCCCCACAGTATTTTGAGGTCCAGATATATCGATTCCTAGTAAAACTAAAAACATGCAGAAAACGACAAGTGGCTCTTGGAACTGAATTAATAGGTTAGGTCAGTCCAAAATAATAATTTAAATTGCTATAAGAAGTATCCAAAAGTGGCATTATAATAGCATGAAACAATCGAAAATTATAGATACATTTGAGACATATCACCTCCCACTGTTGGTGGTGCTTCTCCCAATTTGTGACAATCTTGAAGTTTTTCTAATTCATCCTAGATGTGGATGTAGCATGACTATCGTGTACTAGTATGGGTGTTCTGTAAGTGCATCTAGTGCCACCCTTAGTTGGTTTTGGAGTATTGACGACAAACCTGGTTGAGGGACTAATGTGTTTGTGAGAATTGTAGGATAACACAGGTAGTTGTCCCTCATTGATTCGGTTTACCTACCGGAGATGACCCATAAAAATGTATGAAGACATTGAAGACAATGGTGGTATGTGAAGACATTCACATTGAAGACTATGACATGAGAAGACATCGCGTGAATTCTATGGAGTGCGAAGACTTAGTTGTTTCCTTGTTTCCTTTTCTTCTTTGTTAAGTCATGGGAACCACCGTACTATTAAGTGGGGTCCCAGTGAACAAAGTCAGAGTGACTGAAGTGATGCTCAACCAAATCCTATGTCTTCGAGCGAAGACAATGAGAGCAAACCTTATCCAGAGTTGGATGAGTTAGCTTTACTTGTAGCCCAAGTCTATCTGCCGCGTGTGTTTGAAATCTGACCGTTGGAACACGTGTCAGTTCCTTAGTGACCCAGGGTCATTTCGGACAAATCAGGTCGGGTTGCCTAGTGGCTATAAATAGCCCACCCCTACACCATAAATTGGTGGCTGCTCAGAGTTAGTGCACGCTTTTGTCGTTTGAGAGCAACCCACCTTCGAAGCTTTTGAGAGAGAGAAATCCTTGCGAGGACAAAGCCCAAACACCCAGAGCCAAAGAGTGTTAGGCATCACTGAAGTCTTTCTGTCCGCGTGACCTGAAGACTTGTTACACTTGAGGACTGTGAATCCTCCAGCCGGTTAGGCATCGCATTCTAAGCATCCAAGAGTCATTGTGGATCGCCGGTGAACAAAGTCTGTGAAGGTTTGGAAGTCTACCTTGAAGACTTACCAGAGTGATTGGGCGAGGACTGGGTGTCCTTAGCTCAAGGGGAATAAGGTGAAGACACGGTCTTCTGAGTTAAATCTCAGCCTCCCTAACCAGATGTACAGTTGTCACAGCAACTGGAAGTGGTCCAACAAATCCTTGTCCTCATCAAGTGACTGGTTCTATCTTCTCCCTCTCTTTATTTACAGTTTGTCTTCCTGAAGTCATTGCCTGCCTGTGTTACCTGTTTGACTTCACTGTGTGACTTCTATTGTTGTTTGGCTTCATACTATCTCCCATCCCGATCATTACTACCTAGCTGCTATTAGTCTTCGTGCTTTCACTTCATTGAATACTTGACTATGGCTTGCGTAGTGTAGTCTACCTTCCGCTGCATATCAATAGGTTCATTTCTACTGTTTGTCTTCGGAACTGCCATGTTTTGAAGACGTTCATAAAAATCGCCTATTCACCCCCCTCTAGTCGATAACTAGCACTTTCAATTGGTATCAGAGCAGGGTACTCCCTTGTTCTGTGTGATTCGGTTTAAACACTTGGAGTTTTAGCTATGTCGACTGCAGGGATAATCAAAGTCTCCGCTGCGTGCCCCGTCTTCAATGGAACTGAATATCCCTACTGGAAGAATAAGATGCGCATGCATCTTGAAGCCATTGATGTCAACCTCTGGTATGTCGTCAAGAATGGTGTTCCCAAGACTGGTGAAGGTGTCACCCCTGCTGATGTCAAGAAGTTCATTCAACTGGATTCTACTGCCAAGAACATCATATGTGGTCATCTGACCAAAAGACAGTATGGCCGTGTGAGTGCTCTGGAAACGTCAAAGCTAGTCTGGGACTGGCTCTCCAAGGTCAACGAAGGCGTCTCAACCCAGAGAGATCAAAGGATCAGTGTTCTTCGCAACCTCTTCAATCACTTCAAGAGAAACGACAATGAGAATGTCCAGCTCACGTTTGATCGCCTCACTGACATCACAAATGAGCTTCGTGCTCTCGGCGCCACTGAGATCACCAAGCATGAAATTGCCAAGACACTCGTGAGATCACTTGACAGCTCGTTCGACACCCTTGCCCTGATGATACAAGAACGCCCTGACTTCAAGACACTCGATCCGTCTGACATACTTGAGAGGATCAACACACATGAGTTCCATCTATCTGAGAAAAGAGATATCTATGGTCCAAACTATGGCCGAACTCGCGCTTTGAAGGCAAAAGCTGTTTCCTCATCTGAAGAAGAATCTGACTGCAGTTCTGGTGATCCTGAAGACATTGGAAAGGAGCTTGCTATGCTTGTGAAGAAGTTCCAGAAGTTCACTAAGAAGAAGGGCTTCAGAAAGTCTTCACAATCTAGCTCTAGAAATGATGAAGCTTCCACTCATGACTACAAGAAGGGAACATGTCACAAGTGCAAGAAACCTGGACACTACATCTCTGAGTGTCCACAGTGGGACAATGAGAACAAGAAGAAGAAGAAGAAGAAGAAGAGCAAGGAATATGATTCTGATGAAAAGAAGAAGAAGAAATCCTCAAAGTCTTCTTCCAAGTCTTCGTCCAAGTCTTCATCACACAAGAAGAGCTCATCTGGCAAGGCTCGTGCTTTTGTCGGCAAGGAGATGGATTCAGAGGAGGAGTCTGCTTCTGAGGAGGCGGAGGTGGAGTCTGAGGAGGATTCTGATTCTGGCGTTGCAAGTCTGGCTCTAGCTACAGCCTACGTTGCCAAGTCCATCTTCAACACTAAAGACAATGGCCCCGTCACCAACGCTGATGCTAATGACAAGGATGACTCTGCTCCCACCTACTGCTTCATGGCACGTGGTGCCAAGGTAAAATCATGCGATGCTTACTTTCAAACATCAAGTGAAGATGACTCTGATTGTGAATCCAAACCCAGCTACAAAACACTTGCTAAAATTGCAACTGAACAACAGAAAGCTATGGAACATACTCAAAAACTGTTAGACAAAAGCGATGTCTTGTTGGACGCGGAAATGACCCGATCTCAGTCCTTAATTGAAGACATAAGAAATCTTCATGTTAAGTACCAGGAACTTGAAAGTCGTCATGAAACGCTCTCAACGACTCATGAAAAGCTTTCCTATGATTACCTTCAAAGGAAGCAAGAACTTGAGAAATTGAGAGCGGCTCATGAAGATCTTCAAAAGGAGAATGAGTCACTTCGCGCTCAACATATAAGTCCCGCTCAGGAAGGATTTGAACCACCATGTATAAAATGCCTTGAGCGTGATAACGCTACTTCTGTTGCTGAATGTTCTACTGCTGCTACTGTTGAAATATCTTCAACTGTTGATGTGGTAACTAACCCCTCTGCTGAGGATACCACTACTATTGCTGATGAAAATGCTAGGTTGAAGACATTGCTTGAAACAGGGATGTACAAAAGTCTCAAAGGGCATCAGACACTGTGTGATGTCCTCAAAAAGCAGATTCTGAACCGAAACCCTAGGAAAGAGGGTGTTGGGTTCGAGAGGAAAATGAATGTTGATGGTTCTTACTGGAAGCCTGAGCAGTACCCCAAAACCACATGGGTTGCCGCAAAGGAACCTTCAGCGGATCCATCCACCTTATCTGGCTTCACTTGTGCTAACCCTATTATCATTGATGAATCCTTTGATGCAAACTACAAACTGTTAATCAGAATGGTGAAGTGTTTGCCAGGTATATTGGTACTAACTGCAGGAATGGACCACCTATGAAGAAGATATGGGTTCCCAAAAGTTGTCTTGAGAATCTTCCAGTGAATGTCATCATGACACCACCTGGGAAGAAGACAAACTCCAGACCAAAGGCTTCATATGGTCCAAAGGCTTCATACAGATACAGGACTCACCTGAGTCACCCTAACACCAATGTTTTGCAGGGAAATCATACTCAAACTTATGAATATGAGCGTGTTTCATCAAACCGCTATGTTCATAAAACTAAGAACTTTTATGCTTATTCATATGAGTATCATTCATCTCCTGCAAGGCTATTTGCTAGGGCTCCAAAGCCGAAGTTCTCAGATGCTGCACTTAGACTCGTTGCTTCTAAGCCACCCCTGAAGATGTGGGTGGTTAAGAAGAATTAACTTTCTTTTGCAGGGAAAGGTCTCCAGCCGGAAATCAAAGGCGTCTGATGCTATTGCTGGGGACCTAAAACATCTTGTGGGGCGCAAGATAAAATGCCCAAATGGTCTCACTATGTATTTTGTTCCTGAATCGCTTGCCAATCATCCTATCAGTCCTAATCTTGATCTGAGCTTTGATAATCCTCTTGTGCGTCAAATTTTTGTGCTTCACAATACTCTTGGTGAAGCCTATCCCCCTAACTGTACTGTAGGGTATGACACCTCATGCTTCAGAATGGATTATGGACAGCGGATGCACTAATCATATGACTAGTGATCGAAGTCTTCTCATGGACTCAACCTTACGTCCATCTGACAAGAGTCACATCACATTTGCTGACACTGGTAAAACCAAGGTATTGGGTCTAGGTAGAGTTGCAATCTCAAAGGATCAGCACATGGATAAAGTGATGCTTGTTGAATCCCTTGGTTTCAACTTAATGTCTGTCTCAATGCTTTGTGACTTGAACATGTGTAGCAACGAGACCTCAAACAGTCTGATCTCTGTGCATCAGTGTCATCCCTAGATCGGTAATGCTGACACGCACAGTACTTGGGGATTGATAACAGAGTAGCAATCACACACTTATTACATCGAATGTCTCAAAAGAGAACTTATTACAATAAATATGGCTTAAGGCCATCTAAAATGTTAACAGCGGAAGCACGGGTAAAGTGTTACTTGCCTTGCTGATGATCCGCGAAACCTAGAGACTCGTAGTAGCACGCTTCGCACTCCGGGTACTCTATCGCAAACAAACAAGCATACAATAAGCACTCAACTAGAAGCACGGGTAAAACTTCAAATAAGAGATATAACCAGAAAGTTCAACTTAAGAACTCCGGTTTGCAAAAAGAATCAAATCGAACGAAGCAACGAAACTCAAACTGCGAAAGAAACAAGATCCGTTTACTAATCTGGACTAAAGCCAAATTTTAGAGTAGTAAAATCTTGTTCAAGTTGGTTAAACAGAAAGAAGGCTTCGAGACGAAGATCTAGGCGCTTGAATCGCCTGATTCCGATAAACGAGCGAAAAGTTAAACTAAAACGAAAATCGGATCAGAAATCGCGATAAAAAATAATCGCGAAAAATCCGAGAAAAAGAAAAACTGATGAACACACTAACGAACGAACGTTCGCTGTCTGTGGTTAACCGATGAAAGCCGTTCGTTAAAACGAACGTACGAACGGGCGTTCGCTAAATAACTAAACCAAAAAAAATGATCTAAAATAAAAAAAGGGATCTAGGTTTTCGAAAAAACCGATCGGTTTTCTTACGAAAACCGACGGCGGCGGCGACAACCTCCGGCGATCGGCAGGACGGCGGCGGCGGCGAGCGGCTCCAGCGGCGAGGTCGGGCTAGGGTTCGGGCGGCGAGGCGGCGTGCGGCGGCGGCGGCGAGTGGGACCGGGGTCGCGGGCCTCGGCTTTTAAAGCCGCCCGGGCGCAGTGTCCCGGTCGGACACGACCCGGTAAGTCGGTTGACTATTTGTTTTTAAAACAATAATACCGCTCAGAAAAACGAAGAAAAGAAATACTAAACGGACTCCAAAAATCCTGAAATAAATTTTCCCCGTCCTCTAAAGATATAGCGGACAAGGTGAATATTTATTTGGGCCTCTAATGCAATTTTGAAAAACGCATATTTTTCCTAATTCAAATAAAATAGCGATAAAACTCCGAATAAAAATCTTATTTGATTTTAATATTAAATCTCCAATATTTCTTTATTTTGGGGAAGTCATTTTATCCCCTCTCTTTTATTTTCATAAAAGAAATATTTGAAGAGAAAAATAATTAAAATCAAACGATCTCTTTTCAAAAGTTGAGAAAACTCAAATTGGAAAATAACGAAATCCCCAACTCTCTCCGTGGGTCCTTGAGTTGCGTAGAATTTCTAGGATCAAGCCAAAATGCAATAAAATATTATATGCAATGATGATCTAATGCATAACATTCCAAATTGAAAATTTGGGATGTTACAAACCTACCCCCCTTAAAATGAATCTCGCCCTCGAGATTCGGGTTGGCTAGAAAATAGGTGAGGGTGATCCTTCCGTAGGTCTTCCTCTCGTTCCCAGGTGGCTTCATCCTCGGTATGGTGGCTCCACTGAACTTTGCAGAACTTGATAACCTTACTGCGTGTGACTCGGCTGGCAAACTCAGGAATCTTGACTGGTTTCTCCTCGTAGGTCAAGTCGGTATCCAACTGAATCGCTTCCTGTGGCACTGTATCTCTTAGAGGAATATTAGCCATCTCTGCGTGGCACTTCTTCAATTGAGAAACGTGGAACACATCGTGAACTCCTGACAATCCTTCGGGCAATTTCAACTTGTAAGCAACTTCTCCCATACGTTCCAAAACCTTCTATGGTCCTACAAATCTCGGGGCTAACTTTCCCTTAACTCCAAAACGCTTCACTCCTCGGAGTGGTGATACACGAAGATACACTATGTCTCCGACTTGGTAAACTGTCTCCTTGCGTTTAGAATCCGCTTAGCTCTTCTGCCTGTACTGGGCTGCCTTGAGTCTATCGCGAATCAGCTTAACCTTCTATTCAGACTCTTTAATCAAATCTTGTCCAAACAACTGACGGTCTCCAACTTCATCCCACAATAATGGTGTCCTGCACCTCCTTCCATACAATGCTTCAAAAGGGGCCATCTTCAAACTGGCTTGATAGCTGTTGTTGTAAGAGAACTCTGCATATGGCAAATTGTCGTCCCAACTAGATCCATAGTCTAGCGCACAAGCTCTCAACATGTCCTCCAGAATCTGATTGACTCTCTCAGTCTGTCCATCCGTCTGCGGGTGAAAAGCTGTACTGAACTCTAGCCTGGTTCCCAAAGTCTTATGCAACTGATTCCAAAACTTTGAGGTAAACTGGGTTCCTCTATCCGATACAATGGTCCTCGGAACTCCATGTAGACATACGATCCTGGTCATGTATATCTTTGCCAACTTAGCACTGGTGTAAGTGGTCTTCACTGGGATGAAGTGAGCTACCTTCGTCAAACGATCGACTACAACCCATATCGAATCATAGACTGAACGGGTCCTGGGCAATCCCGTGATAAAGTCTATGCCTAGTTTATCCCACTTCCATTCGGGTATCGGCAATGGCTGTAGCAATCCAGCTGGCTTCTGATGTTCTTCCTTCACTCTCTGACATACATCACAAACTGCTACATACTCCGCAATATCCTTCTTCATTCTGGTCCACCAGAAACTATCCTTCAAATCCAGATACATCTTGGTATTTCCTGGGTGAAATGTATATGGCGAATCATGGGCCTCTTGCAGAATCAACTTCCTGATCTCCGGATCATTTGGCACATAAACGCGGTCCTCAAACCATAGGGTATCGTGCTCATCCTCACGAAATGCCTTAGCTTTTCCTTTGCTCATCCTCTCTTTTATCTCGGCAATCTCTTTGTCCGTCTTCTTAGCTTCTCGGATCTTAACCATCAAAGTAGACTGAATCTCCAATGCTGCTACATAACCTCTCGGAACTATTTCCAAACATAGTTCACGAAGATCCTCTGCTAACTCCTTGGGTAACTCTCCAGACTTGAGTGTATTGACATGACTCTTGCGGCTCAACGCATCAGCTACTACGTTAGCCTTTCCGGGATGATAATGCAACTTCATATCATAATCCTTGATGAGCTCCAACCATCTTCTCTGCCTGAGATTCAACTCCTTCTGCGTGAAAATATACTTCAAACTCTTGTGATCCGTGTACACCTCACAATGGTTTCCGATGAGAAAATGTCTCCATGTCTTCAGCGCATGCACGACGGCTGCTAACTCCAAATCATGCGTAGCATAATTCAACTCATGGGGTTTAAGCTGTCGTGAGGCATATGAAACAACTCTTCCCTCCTGCATAAGCACTGCTCCAAGTCCTCGACGAGAAGCGTCGCAATACACCTGGTAATCCTTGCGTTGATCTGGAAGAATCAACACTGGAGCTGTAACCAAGCGTTTCTTCAACTCCTGAAAACTAGCCTCACATTCCTCAGTCCATTTGAACTTGGTGTCCTTCTTCAACAACTCCGTCATGGGCTTTGCAATCTTTGAGAAATTCTCAATGAACCTCCGGTAGTATCCTGCGAGTCCAAGAAAACTCTGGATCTCTCCAACTGACGTGGGTGCTTCCCAATTTGTCACAGTGACAACCTTGGTAGGGTCTACTGCTATTCCTTCTCCGGATATCACATGTCCAAGGAATCCAACTTCCTTCAACCAAAACTCACACTTGCTGAACTTGGCATACAACTAGTGTTCTCTGAGCTTCCCAAGTACCAAATGCAAATGCTCCTTATGTTCCTCTTCATTCTTTGAGTAGACCAGAATATCATCAATGAACATCATGACGAACTTATCCAAAAACTCCATAAACACCTTGTTCATCATGTTCATAAAATAGGCAGGTGCGTTAGTCAGACCAAATGACATAACGATATACTCATATAGCCCGTACCTTGTGGTAAAAGCTGTCTTAGGTATATCCTGCTCTCGAATCTTTAGCTGGTGGTACCCTGATTGCAGATCAATCTTGGAAAACACCTTAGCTCCTTGCAGCTGGTCAAACAAATCATTGATCATCGGCAGTGGGTACTTGTTCTTAATCGTCACCTCATTCAATCCTTGATAGTCAACAACCATCCTCAACGAACCATCCTTCTTCTCCACTAGAAGTACTAGTGATCCCCAAGGTGATGAACTTGGGCGAATGCACCCTTTATCCAGTAACTCCTTAATCTGCTTCTTAATTTCCTCTAAATCCTTTGCGGGCATCCTGTACGGTCTCTTTGATATTGGCCCTGTGCCTGGCAAAAGTTCGATCAAGAACTCAATGTCTCTATCCGGTGGCATGCCTGGCAACTCTTCTGGAAATACATCCGGGAAACCCTTCACCACTGGTACTTCCTCCTATACAACTCCTGAAAAGGAATTCACTTGAGTCCTATTCGGCACATGCCGGGATACATACTTGATCCTTCTTCCTTCTGGGGTGGTAAGCAAAATCGGCTTACTGGCGCAGTCAATGTTCCCTCCATACTTCGATAACCAATCCATGCCTAATATCACATCCAGTCCTTGTGAATCCAATACTATTAGGTCCGAGGGAAACAGGTAGTTACCAATCCTTAATGGTAACCGATCACACCAAAGGCTAGTGATACGTCTCCAACGTATCTATAATTTATGAAGTATTCATGCTATTATATTATCCATCTTGGATGTTTATTGGGATTTACTATGCACTTTTATATTATTTTTGGGACTAACCTATTGACCCAGAGCCCAGTGCCAGTTCCTATTTTTTCCCTTGTTTCAGTGTTTCGAAGAAAAGGAATATCAAACGGAGTCGAAACAGAATGAAACCTTCTAGAGAAGTTATTTTTGGAAGGAAAGCAACCCGGGAGACTTGGAGTGCATGTCAGGAAAGCAACGAGGGAGGCACGAGGCAGGGGGCGCGCCCACCCCCCTCGGCGCGCCCTCCACCCTCATGGGCCCCTCGTGGCTCCCCTGACGTATTTCTTCCGCCTATATATATCCATATACCCTAAAACGATCGGGGAACAGAATAGATCGGGAGTTCCGCCGCCGCAAGCCTCTGTAGCCACCAAAAACCAATCGGGACCCTGTTCCGGCACCCTGCCGGAGGGGGGGGGGGAACCTTCACCGGTGGCCATCTTCATCATCCCGACACTTTCCATGACGAGGAGGGAGTAGTTTACCCTCGGGGCTGAGGGTATGTACCAGTAGCTATGTGTTTGATCTCTCTCTCTCTCTCTCTCGTGTTCTTGAGGTGATACGATCTTGATGTATCGCGAGCTTTGCTATTATAGTTGGATCTTATGTTGCTTCCCCCCTCTACTCTCTTATAATGAATTGAGTTTTCCCTTTGAAGTTATCTTATAGGATTGAGTCTTTAAGGATTTGAGAACACTTGATGTATGTATTGCCGTGCTTATCTGTGGTGACAATGGGATATCACGTGATCCACTTGATGTATGTTTTGGTGATCAACTTGCGGGTTCCGCCCATGAACCTATGCATAGGGGTTGGCACACGTTTTCATCTTGACTCTCCGGTACAAACTTTGGGGCACTCTTTGAAGAACTTTGTGTTGGTTTGAATAGATGAATCTGAGATTGTGTGATGCATATCGTATAATCATACCCACGGATACTTGAGGTGACATTGGAGTATCTAGGTGACATTAGGGTTTTGGTTGATTTGTGTCTTAAGGTGTTATTCTAGTATGAACTCTAAGGCTGTTTGTGACACTTATAGGAATAGCCCAACGGATTGATTGGAAAGAATAACTTTGAGGTGGTTTCGTACCCTACCATAATCTCTGCGTTTGTTCTCCGCTATTAGTGACTTTGGAGTGACTCTTTGTTGCATGTTGAGGGATAGTTATATGATCCAATTATGTTATTATTGTTGAGAGAACTTGCACTAGTGAAAGTATGAACCCTAGGCCTTGTTTCCTAGCATTGCAATACCGTTTGTGCTCACTTTTATCATTAGTTACCTTGCTGTTTTTATATTTTCAGATTACAAATACTCATATCTACCATCCATATTGCACTTATATCACCATCTCGTCACCGAACTAGTGCACCTATACAATTTACCATTGTATTGGGTGGGTTGGGGACACAAGAGATTCTTTGTTATTTGGTTGCAGGGTTGTTTGAGAGAGACCATCTTCATCCTACGCCTCCCACGGATTCATAAACCTTAGGCCATCCACTTGAGGGAAATTTGCTACTGTCCTACAAACCTCTGCACTTGGAGGCCCAACAACGTCTACAAGAAGAAGGTTGCGTAGTAGACATCAAGCAGTTTCTGGCGCCGTTGCCGGGGAGGCTAGGTAAGCGGCACTCACACCCCGTCAATTAAGCACTTTCTGGTGCCGTTGCCGGGGAGGTGAGTGCTTGAAGGTATATCTTTAGATCTTGCAATCGAATCTTTTTGTTTCTTGTTTTATCACTAGTTTAGTTTATAAAAGAAAACTACAAAAAATGGAATTGAGTTTGCCTCATACGCTTCATCTTTTTAATATCTTTCGTGAGTATGATGGAAAGGAAAATTGTGCCAAAGTGTTAGAAGAAGAATGCATTAAAATGTTCGGCACTAAATCTTTGAATGATGAGCATGATTGCAATGTTGTTAGTATGAACTCCTTGAATATCCATAGTACTAATGATGATTGCACTAGTTATGATGAAAATGTCTCCTATAAACATGTCAATTTTTGTGGAGTGCATTGGGTTTGCAAGTACACACCAAATAGGGAAGATAGATATTGCAAGAGGCATAAGCATTTAGAAACAAAATTGTTGCAAGAAAGGTTAGATGTTTGTGCTGAAAGATTCAATATTTATCGCCATCCTTGTGAACTTTGCAATGAACATGGTCATTTAAAGCTCCAATGCTATTTGTTTCATGATCAAGTCGTGTCCAAAAATTGTGATAACTTGATTACCCTTGAGCATCATAAAGAGCTTAGTTTTCTTTTGGGTTATGAAGAAATGAAACGTATAACTGAGGGTATTGCAAAATTTAATCTCGATAAATTTCTTGATTTTGATCTAGAGGAAATTTATATGTATTGTGCGGTGAATTGCATTGAGAATCCTTATATTGCCAATTACATAAAGAAAAGAAAACAAATAGAAGATGAAGAAAATACTAATGAAAGGGAAGAGACTTCCCAATATCCTCCTATTATTTCTTATGATGAATCAGGTAACGAGGAGGAGCCTTCTATTCAACCAATCTCATTAATAAGGAGCTCCAAAAAGAGGATTGAACCCACACATGATGTGGTGAAGAAGAAGAAAAGAAAAAGGAAGAGAGGTAAAAAGATATCTCTCCCAAATACTGTTGCTCCTATTATTGTTGTGCCTCATGAAAATGAATCAAAAATAATTGTGGAAGATGATGCACTTGATGATGATCTCGTTATGCCTATTGCTTGTTGTGATGATTATGATTGGGAAGATAATAATAATACTTCTTATGATCTTGAAAATCTTTTTGGCACTTGCTTGGAAGAATATGATAATTGCTATACTATTGGTGCTATCCATACTATTAATGATGAGAGTGATTATGCTTATGATATGAAAAGGCCCAAGCTTGGGGAAGCTATGTTTGATGAGAATGACATATTTGAGAATATATTTGCTGAAATTAATGTTTTTCCCAAGCTTGGGGATGCTACGTTTAATGAAGATGATATTTTTAGCCTCCCAAGTTTTGATATGCAAAGTTGTTATGATGATAGCATGCCTTCTACCAATGATGATTATAGTGATGAAAGTGGGTTTGGAAGAGTGTCAACTTTAGGAAGTAATGATCCCACTATTTTGGAGGATGTTGAATCTTATAATATTTATGAAAGTGGATTTGGAGAGGTCATGACTTTATTTAGCGATGTATCCACTATTTCGGAAGAGATTTCAATCGATTATGATGAGAACAAAGTTGCTACTTATGATGATTATTGTGATGAAACTTATGCTATAAAAAGTAGTGATGATTATATTTATAAAACTTGTCATGATTATGATTACCCTTTTTCTGAACATTTCTCTTTTAATGTGGAAACAATTTATAGTATTCAAGTCTCTTATGATACTCCCACTATTCCGAATGAGAAGAATTTTGATTATGTAGAGAGTAGTAAATTTTCTATGCTTGTAGATCATGAAAAGAATGCTTTAGGTGCTGGTTATATTGTTGAATTCATTCATGATGCTACTGAAAATTATTATGAGAGAGGATCATATGCTTGTACTTATTGCAATAATATCAAGTTTCCTCTCTATGTGCTTAAAATCTTGAAGTTATGCTTGTTTTACCTTCCTATGCAAGTTGATTCTTGTTCCCATAAGTTGTTTGCTCACAAAATCCCTATGCATAGGAAGTGGGTTAGACTTAAATGTGCTAGTCATATTCTTCATGATGCTCTCTTTATGTTTCAATTCTTATCTTTTATGCGAGCATCATTGAAATCACCATGCCTAGCTAGGGGCTTTAAACGTTAGCGCTTGTTGGAGGCAACCCAATTTTATTTTAGTTTCTTGCTTTTTGGTTCTGTTTAGGAATAAATAATCCATCTAGCCTCTGTTTATATGTGGTTTTGTGTTTTAATTAGTGTTTGTGCCAAGTAGAACCTTTGGGAAGACTTGGGGGAAGTCTTTATGATCATGCTGTAAAAAACAGAAACTATAGCGCTCACGATATTAGCTAAAACTTTTTACTGGAGAGTGCTATTTAGTTGATTCTTTTTGCAGATTATTACTAGACAAATTCTTCAGGTCCAAAAATTTATTTTAGAATTTTTGTAGTTCCATAAGTTTGCGTTAGTTACAGATTACTACAGACTGTTCTGTTTTTGACAGATTCTGTTTTCATTGTGTTGCTTGCTTATTTTGATGAATCTATGGCTAGTAAAATAGTTTATAAACCATAGAGAAGTTGGAATACAGTAGGTTTAACACCAATATAAATTTAGAATGAGTTCATTACAGTACCTTGAAGTGGTGTTTTGTTTTCTTTCGCTAACGGAGCTCACGAGTTTTCTGTTGAGTTTTGTGTTGTGAAGTTTTCAAGTTTTGGGTAAAGATTCGATGGACTATGGAATAAGGAGTGGCAAGAGCCAAAGCTTGGGGATTCCCAAGGCACCCCAAGGTAATATGCAAGGATAACCAAGCGTCTAAGCTTGGGGATGCCCCGGAAGGCATCCCCTCTTTCGTCTTCGTTCATCGGTAACTTTACTTGGAGCTATATTTTTATTCACCACATGATATGTGTCTTGCTTGGAGCGTCATTTTATTTTATTTTGCTTTGCTTGATGATTGGAATAAAATACCAAGATCTGAAATTCTTAAATGAGAGAGAGTCTTCACATAGCTAAATAATTATTCAACTACTCATTGATCTTCACTTATATCTTTTTGGAGTAGTTTGTCATTTACTCGTGTGCTTCACTTATATCCTATGAGTAAATGGGTGAATGATTTGAATGTCATAAATCAGAAATTATATATGTTTCATATGCTTATCCCATGGGGAGCAATGCCTTCACATATAAGAAGTACAGGTGGTAAATTTATTGAAGGTTAGCAAACATTGTATTGGTCACTTGAACAATTCATGAAAGAATATTGAAGGAAGAGAGATTTCACATATAAATATACTATCTTGGACATCTTCTATGATTGTGATCCCCATTACTTATTTTCAAAACTGAGCAAATTAGTTGAAGTTGGACAAGGAAGACAACATAATGAGTTATGCTTGGGTATATTTGTATAAGTTATATTGTTTCGGATCCTCTAACATGTGGTGCTTGATATTTAGAATCCTTTGGTAGCCAAAATATCTATACTAAGCGGGAATACTGCTTGTGCATCCAAATTCCTTGAACCAAGTTTCTTTCATGAGTGTCCACCATACTACCTATATGCAGCATTTACCTGCCGTTCCAAGTAAATTTGCATGTGCCAAACTCTAAACCTTCAAATAATAATCTATTTTGTATGCCCGAATCGCTCATGTAGCGACTAGGGGCTAGCCGTATCTTCCATGCTAGGTGGGTTATTCTCACGATGAGTGGACTCCGCTCATCATTCATGAGAAAATGGCTGGTAATTGGGATGCCCAGTCCCATGATCAAAAGATCAAAATCAAATCAAAAATAATTGCAAACAAAACTCCCCCAGGTTTGATGTTAGTTGGAGGCACCCGTTGTTTCGGGCACGCCATGGATTGATGATTGTTGGTGGAGGGGGAGTAAAAATCTTTACCTTTCTGTTTGGGAACCGCCTATAATGTATGTAGTATGGAAGATATTGGGAACTCTTGGTCGTTATGTTGACAATGAAAGCATACCTCTCAAAATTATTTTCATCTCTGTTTTTGCTTCGAGCTCTGGCACCTCTGCAAATCCCTGCTTCCCTCTGCGAAGGGCCTATCTTTTACTTTTATGCAAGAGTCAGTAGTATTCCTTCTCATTCCAACCTACTCTTTAGTTGGCAAGCATCATGTGATGGAAAGATCTAAGCATATATGGCCATTCAAATATATTTGAGCATGAATTATTACTGTTGACATTACCCTTGAGGTAAAAGGTTGGGATGCGATACATTAAGCCCCTATATTTCTCTGTGTTCGATGAATACTATTTGTTCTAAAAATATGCTTTGAGTGGTAGCAATCATGGAAGACTAAATGATAGTTGAGTATGTGAATTTGCTAAATCAAAGCTCTGACATAGACTCTTCCTGATAATAAGATGAATTGCAATTGTTTGATGACTGAGAACATAGTTTGTTAGTTTTCAAGAAAGTTTATGATCTATACTTTAACATGTGAATAGTTTGTTACTTGATCATGCAAAGTTCTATGAGTTGAGCTACTGTTATGACATATAATGATGCTAGAAAAGGTGATTGAAATTATCATTGATCAAACTTATGCACCTGCAAGCATTCACACTTCATAAATTATTTTTTTATCATTTACCTACTCGAGGAGGAGCAGGAATTAAGCTTGGGGATGCTGGTACGTCTCCAACGTATCTATAATTTATGAAGTATTCATGCTATTATATTATCCATCTTGGATGTTTATTGGGCTTTACTATGCACTTTTACATTATTTTTGGGACTAACCTATTGACCCAGAGCCCAGTGCCAGTTCCTGTTTTTTCCCTTGTTTCAGTGTTTCGAAGAAAAGGAATATCAAACGGAGTCGAAATGGAATGAAACCTTCTGGAGAAGTTATTTTTGGAAGGAAAGCAACCCGGGAGACTTGGAGTGCACGTCAGGAAAGCAACGAGGGAGGCACGAGGCAGGGGGCGCCCACCCCCTGGGCGCGCCCTCCACCCTCGTGGGCCCCTCGTGGCTCCCCTGACGTATTTCTTCCGCCTATATATATATATATCCATATACCCTAAAACGATCAGGGAACAGAATAGATCGGGAGTTCCGCCGCCGCAAGCCTCTTAGCCACCAAAAACCAATCGGGACCCTGTTCCGGCACCCTGCCGGAGGGGGGGAACCTTCACCGGTGGCCATCTTCATCATCCCGGCGCTCTCCATGACGAGGAGGGACTAGTTCACCCTTGGGGCTGAGGGTATGTACCAGTAGCTATGTGTTTGATCTCTCTCTCTCTCTCTCTCTCTCGTGTTCTTGAGGTGATACGATCCTGATGTATCGCGAGCTTTGCTATTATAGTTGGATCTTATGTTGCTTCCCCCCCTCTACTCTCTTGTAATGAATTGAGTTTTCCCTTTGAAGTTATCTTATCGGATTGAGTCTTTAAGGATTTGAGAACACTTGATGTATGTCTTGCCGTGCTTATCTGTGGTGACAATGGGATATCACGTGATCCACTTGATGTATGTTTTGGTGATCAACTTGCGGGTTCCGCCCATGAACCTATGCATAGGGGTTGGCACACGTTTTCGTCTTGACTCTCCGGTAGAAACTTTGGGGCACTCTTTGAAGAACTTTGTGTTGGTTTGAATAGATGAATCTGAGATTGTGTGATGCATATCGTATAATCATACCCACGGATACTTGAGGTGACATTGGAGTATCTAGGTGACATTAGGGTTTTGGTTGATTTTTGTCTTAAGGTGTTATTCTAGTACGAACTCTAAGGCTGTTTGCGACACTTATAGGAATAGCCCAACGGATTGATTGGAAAGAATAACTTTGAGGTGGTTTCGTACCCTACCATAATCTCTTCGTTTGTTCTCCGCTATTAGTGACTTTGGAGTGACTCTTTGTTGCATGTTGAGGGATAGTTATATGATCAAATTATGTTATTATTGTTGAGAGAACTTGCACTAGTGAAAGTATGAACCCTAGGCCTTGTTTCCTAGCATTGCAATACCGTTTGTGCTCACTTTTATCATTAGTTACCTTGCTGTTTTTATATTTTCATATTACAAATACTCATATCTACCATCCATATTGCACTTGTATCACCATCTCTTCGCCGAACTAGTGCACCTATACAATTTACCATTGTATTGGGTGTGTTGGGGACACAAGAGACTCTTTGTTATTTGGTTGCAGGGTTGTCATCCTACGCCTCCCACGGATTGATAGACCTTAGGTCCTCCACTTGAGGGAAATTTGCTACTGACCTACAAACCTCTGCACTTGGAGGCCCAACAACGTCTACAAGAAGAAGGTTGCGTAGTAGACATCAACTAGCCATATACTCTGCTCCTGGCGAGGTTACTAACATGGGTGACCTAAGGGCTTGGGTTGGTAGTTTAAACTTATCCACAAATCCCCTTGATATGTATGAATGCGATGCACCAGTATCAAAAAGAACGATTGCAGTAAATGACCTAACCAAAAACTTACCTATTACTGCATCGGGTTGCGCTTCAACCTCCTCCACGCTAACGTGGTTCACTTGTCCCCTGTTGAAAGGGTTGGGCTTCTTCCCAGATCTTCCATTGCCATTCCCATTCTTTGCTTTAGAACACTCCGTGGCATAATGTCCATTCTTCCCGCACTTGAAACAAGAAATGTGACTTAGATCCTTCTTGGCGGGTGTTGCTGGGTTGGAACAGTTCTGTCCGTTGCTTCCTCCGTTAACATTCCCATTTTTGGAGCCACTATGGTTGTGCGAAATTCCTCCATTGTCAATGTGGCCTCCATGGTTATGGACAAGTCCTCCCGAGTTCGGGGTAAAGCGGGGTCTCTGCTGAGCTCCAGAATTGTACTTCCCTTGTCCATACTTCCTCTTGCCGTTGTCAATATGCTGCTGCTTCCCTTCAATCATGAAATCTCTATCTACCAACTCCTGATAGTTATTGAAATTTGCCACCATCAACTACATGCTTAGCTCATCATTCAGTCCTTCTAGAAACTTCTCCTGCTTAGCTGCATCCGTTGCGACGTCATCTGGGGCATAACGTGCTAGCTTACTAAAGTCAACCACATACTGGCCAACGGTGCGCCCTCCTTGGCGTAAGTTGTGAAACTCGCGCTTCTTCATGGCCATAGCTCCTGTTGATACATGGGCAGTGCGAAAAGCCTGCTGAAACTGATCCCATGTAACGGTGTCGATGGGGTAAGTGGCTGTGAAATTCTCCCACCATGATGTTGCGGGTCCATCAAGCTGATGTACGGAAAAACGCACTCTCTGTGCATCTGTGCATCCTGCAGTGGTCAACTCCCTTTCAATCTTGCAGAGCCAATCATCTGCAACTATCGGCTCGGTGCTACTGGAGAACATCGGCGGATTCAGCCTTAGAAAACGGGCTAAGTGATCAACAGGTGGTGGTAGTGGTGGGTTGTTGTTCTTGTTCCCCTGATTCTGATTCTGTACTAGTATCTGCATCAATGCATTCTGCTGCTGGATCAATTGAGTGAGCTCCGGTGGGAAAGCAAATCCATTGTCGCGTCTCAAAGGCATCTGTTGAGTTTAGAAAGGATGAGAAAACAGAGTAGAATGAGGTCTAGGGGGAAAACACTACCCATATGCACATGAGACAAACACAAACATATCACTTCAATCAAATCAAACAAGGGCATACAATCGGTCTACCTATCGTTACAAAAGTGCTCGGACTATACTATATACATGGGGGAATACTACTACTGAACATGGTCGTCGACTAGAAAAATTGATCGGTGGAAGACTCCATAATATCTGCTCCAGCTTCATCAACAAAGTCATCATCGCTATCGTCGGGGTCCGAATCGGTGTCGTCGATGATGATGTAGTTCTCCGGATAAGTGGAATCGTCGTCTTCTCCTCCTGGCGCGGGATCTCCCATGAATACTCTGAGTTTCCTTGTCAGGTCATCATTCTTCTCCACTAGTACGACGATTTCTTCCTCATAATCTTCGCGAGTAGCCTTGAGTTCTTCCTCCAGCTCTGTGATCCTTGTCATTGCTTTCTTCAGATCCATCATGTCTGCGCACATTTGATTCTCCTGGCGACGAATGTGCTGGTTTAACTCCTCGATGAAAGCTGCAATAGATCTATCCTTCCTGGTGCTGATCATCTCCCATTGCTCATCTCGGCGCCCACAAATCTAGTAAATAGTATCCTTAAGATCCTTGTGGTAAACTTCTCCAATGCGGCCCATGGTGATGTGGGCTGCCATGCTCTTGCCTAGACTCCAGGTTGGTGCATCAAAGGAAAACTCTATGGGCTCAGTGACTGGTGTGAAGGTCCTTCCTGGAACTTGAACTTGGATCATCCAACGTTCCTCTTCTGGTAAAGTGGCGTTGTAAGTCCCGGTGAAGCTTGGTATTCCGATGTTCAGGTACCTAGTGACTTCCTTCAAGTGTCGTCCAAAAGGTGTGTCTTTGTCTGGTTGTGCAAACGTGTTCCTTGCGTCCGCCATCCTAAAGAGTAGAAAATGGAGAGAGGTCAGAAATGAGAAGAGAGTAGTGATCTAGGGTTTTAGCTTAGTGGTCGTGTCCTACAGTCAGCGTGTGCTCTGATACCATCTTGTAGCGACCAGACCTCAAACAGTCTGGTCTCTGTGCATCAGTGTCATCCCTGGATCGGTAATGCTGACACGCACAGTACTTGAGGATTGATAACTGAGTAGCAATGAAACACTTATTACATCGAATGTCTCAAAAGTGAACTTATTACAATAAATATGTCTTAAGGCCATCTAAAAAGATAACAGCGGAAGGCTTGGAAGATAAAGTGAGTCCATCAAGTCCAACGACATCACTGAGTGAAAGACAACGACCTATGGCTCCTTACTCGTCGTCTGAAAAGTCTGCAACATGATACGTTGCAGCCCGAAATGGGTCAATACATGGAATATGCTGGCAATATAACACAAGAGAATAAAGAATGGAATAATGCTACATGCATATATGGCTGGTGGAGGCTATATGGTTAATATGTTTTGCGAAAAGCCAATTTTTCCCTACAACAAAGGAATAAATTTTATTTAACTATCATGGTAGTTGTTAAACATTGAGAAGGTTCCTCCAACTCAATCCCAATTAAGCATCATCATTAACCCAATCAATTATATTAAGAGTGATGAGATCCACATGATAATCCAAGAACTAGATACTCAAGATGTCCATAACCGGGGACACGGCTAACCATGATTAGTTTATACACTCTGCAGAGGTTTGCGCACTTTTCCCCACAAGAATCGATCTCGTCCGTTGGATTTCTCACACTACACGGTGTTTGAGAAACGGATGACCGAGACATAGTCTTTTAGAAGCATTAACTCTCTACTCTGGATAGACAGTACCACCTACATCCCACTACATCTGCTAGTCTACCTCTTCAAGAGCTTCACGCAACATACTCGACTATGCCAGAGCCCATAATGGCTTGTGGCTGCACACGGAAGTTTCTAGCATGAATAATCCTATGATCCCTTTGAGCCTGGGTGGCAGGCCGTAGGATGATCACACGTGTCCTCCGGGATATCCTAGGACAACACTGGATTCTCTAGGTGCCCACAAGCAATCCACCCAGATGTGTATTTAAGTTGCCACCTTAAGTTGAACCATTAATTAACAATCTCACATCTGTCATGGAATACACTCAAACCCAATCCACGTCTACGAGCATAGCATAGCAATATAAGCATAACGTAGAAGTAGCTCCCATAGGTTTGATAATAAACAGGTGAATAGGTACTACCTCATCTACTTCCCAAAACCCACAATTTAGTCAGATCCTAACCATACAAATGTTTGAGGATTGATCTAATGCAATAAAACTGGGTAGTAAAGAGGTATGATCAAAGTGTTACTTGCCTTGCTGATGATCCGCGAAACCTAGAGACTCGTAGTAGCACGCTTCGCACTCCGGGTACTCTATCGCAAACAAACAAGCATACAATAAGCACTCAACTAGAAGCATGGGTAAAACTTCAAATAAGAGATATAACCAGAAAGTTCAACTTAAGAACTCCGGTTTGCAAAAAGAATCAAATCGAACGAAGCAGTGAAACTCAAACTGTGAAAGAAACAAGATCCGTTTACTAATCTGGACTAAAGCCAAATTTTAGAGTAGTAAAATCTTGTTCAAGTTGGTTAAACAGAAAGAGGGCTTCGAGACGAAGATCTAGGCGCTTGAATCGCCTGATTCCGATAAACGAGCGAAAAGTTAAACTAAAACGAAAATCAGAATCAGAAATCGCGATAAAAAATAATCGCGAAAAATCCGAGAAAAAAAACTGACGAACAGACTAACAAACGAACGTTCGCTGTCTGTGGTTAACCGGCGAAAACCATTCGTTAAAACGAACGTACGAACGGGCGTTCGCTAAATAACTAAACCAAAAAAAGCGATCTAAAATAAAAAAAGGGATCTAGGGTTTAAAAAAAAACGATCGGTTTTCTTACGAAAACCGACGGCGGCGGCGACTACCTCCGGCGATCGGCGGGATGGCGGCGGCGGCGAGCGGCTCCGGCGCTGGGGTCGGGCTAGGGTTCGGGCGGCGAGGCGGCGTGCGGCGGCAGCGGCAGCAGCTGCGGCGGCAAGCGGGACCGGGGTCGCGGGCCTTGGCTTTTAAAGCCGCCCGGGCGCAGTGTCCCGGTCTGACACGGCCCGGTAAGTCGGTTGACTATTTTTTTCCATTTAAAAAATGCCGCTCAGAAAAACGAAGAAAAGAAATACTAAACAAACTCAAAAAATCCTGAAATAAATTTGCTCCGTCCTCTAAAAATATAGCGGACAAGGTGAACATTTATTTGGGCCTCTAGTGCAATTTTGAAAAACGCATATTTTTCCTAATTCAAATAAAATAGCGATAAAACTCTGAATAAAAATCTTATTTGATTTTAATATTAAATCTCCAATATTTCTTTATTTTGGGAAAGTCATTTTATCCCCTCTCTTTTATTTTCATAAAAGAAATATTCGAAGAGAAAAATAATTAAAATCAAAAGATCCTGTTTTCAAAAGTTGAGAAAACTCAAATATGAAAATAACAAAATCCCCAACTCTCTCCGTGGGTCCTTGAGTTGCGTAGAATTTCTAGGATCAAGCCAAAATGCAATAAAATATGATATGCAATGATGATCTAATGCATAACATTCCAAATTGAAACTTTGGGATGTTACAACATGATTGTGATATTTGGAAAATATTGTTGCCTTGTATTAATGGAATCTGACAAGTCTCTAGTCTTTGAAGGGTATCGAAAGGATGACTTGTACATGGTAGATTTCTCAGCAGGACCACAGCTTGCTGCATGTCTTCTTGCAAAAGCTTCAGAGTGCTGGCTCTGGCATCGGAGGTAGGGCATGCTGGCATGAGGAACCTGTACACTCTCGCATAGAAGAAGCACGTCATAGGCATCGAGGGCGTCAAGTTCAAGAAGGATCACTTATGCGGTGCCTGCGAAGCTGGAAAGATGACAATGGCCAAGCATCCCTCGAAGACAATCATGACGACATCTCAACCCTTCGAGCTGCTACACATGGACCTATTTGGCCCAACTCACTACTCTACTCTCACTACTACTGCTTGTCTCTATGGTTTCGTCATTATTGATGATTATTCAAGATACACGTGGGTGCATATAATTCTCTACAAGACTGAAGTGCAGGATGTCTTCAGACGTTTCGCCAACCGTGCCATGAACAACTATGGCGTCAAGATCAAGCATATCAGAAGTGACAACGACACTGAGTTCGAGAACACCGGCCTCGACCTTTACCTGGATACATTAGGCTTCACTCATGAGTTCTCCGCTCCATACACACCCCAGCAGAATGGCATCGTGGAGCACAAGAACAGAACACTCATTGAGATGGCTCGGACGATGCTTGATGAATACAAGACTCCAAGAAAGTTCTGGCCTGAAGCTATTGATACTGCATGCCATGTCATCAACCGTGTTTATCTTCACAAGCTTCTAAAGAAGACATCCTATGAGCTCCTAACTGGTAAAAAGCCAAATGTAAGTTACTTCAGAGTATTTGGTGCTAGGTGCTGGATCAAGGATTCACAACACACTTCAAAATTTGCACCGAAAGCACATGAAGGTTTTATGCTTGGTTACGGAAAGGATTCACACTCCTACAGGGTCTTCAACCTCTTTCACTATAAAGTGGTTGAAACTGTGGATGTGCGGTTCGATGAAACTACCGGCTCGCAAAGAGAGCACCTGCCAAATGTGCTAGATGAAGTTCCACCTAGTGAATCCATCAAGCTTATGGGAACTGGAGAAATCATACCGTCTGAAGCTCAGCCTGAAGAGGAACTTATCATTTCTGCACCTAATCAACCTGAAGACAATGCTCAGCCTGAAGACAATCCCCCTAACGATGACAATGATCAACAAGAGCAAAATCTTCGTCCAGTTCATCCTTGTGTTGCAAATGAAGTACAGATTGAGAAGATAATTGATAGCATCAATGCACCTGGTCCACTCACTCGTTCAAGAGCAACACAACTTGCAAATTTCTGTGGGCACTTTGCATTTGTCTCAATATCAGAACCCAAGAAAGTTGCTGAAGCCTTCATGGAACCTGAATGGATTCAAGCTATGCAAGAAGAGCTTCAACAGTTCAAGCTGAACAATGTGTGGGAACTTGTCAAGCGTCCTGACCCTCGCAAGCACAACATAATAGGCACAAAATGGATATATCGCAACAAGCAAGATGAGCATGGTCAAGTTGTCAGAAACAAGGCTCGTCTCGTTGCTCAAGGATACACTCAAGTTGAAGGGATTGACTTCAATGAAACATTTGCTCCCGTGGCTAGGCTAGAAGCCATTCGCATACTGCTAGCCTACGCAAATCATCATAGCATCCTTCTGTATCAAATGGATGTGAAGAGTGCCTTTCTCAACGGCAAGATTGAAGAAGAAGTGTATGTTGCACAACCGCCTGGCTTTGAAGATCCAAAACATCCTGATATGGTATACAAGCTCAACAAGGCATTGTATGGCCTCAAACAAGCCCCTCGCGCTTGGTATGACACACTCAAAGACTTCCTGAAGAGCAAAGGCTTCAAACCTGGTTCCCTGGATCCCACACTCTTCACGAAGACATATGATGGTGAACTATTTGTGTGCCAAATATATATGGATGACATTATCTTCGGCTGCACTAACCAAAAATACAGTGATGAGTTTGGACACATGATGCAAGAGCAATATCAAATGTCCATGATGGGTGAGCTAAAGTTCTTCCTTGGTCTTCAAATTCGTCAGCAAAGCAACGACATCTTCATTTCTCAAGAGAAGTACCTCAAAGACTACCTGAAGAAGTTTGGAATGCAAGATTGCAAAGGTTACACGACGCCAATGCCAACTAAAAGTCATCTGGGTCCTGACGCCAATGGTAAAGAGTTCGATCAAAAGGTATACCGCTCCATGATTGGTTCTTTACTTTATTTATGTGCATCTAGGCCAGATATAATGCTTAGTGTTTGCATGTGTGCCCGATTCCAAGCGGCACCAAAGGAATAGCATCACTTAGCTGTGAAGCGAATTCTTCGATATTTGGCTCACACCCCAACACTAGGATTATGGTATCCAAAGGGCTCAGAGTTTGATCTAGTTGGATTCTCGGATGCTGATTATGCTGGTGACAAGGTGGATCGCAAGTCTACATCAGGCACATGTCACTTTCTGGGACGACCACTTGTCTGTTGGTCTTCAAAGAAGCAGAACTGTGTATCACTCTCCACTGCTGAATCTGAATACATTGCTGCTGGATCTTTCTGCGCTCAGCTTCTATGGATGAAGCAAACACTCAAGGACTATGGCACCCATCTGAAGCAAGTACCACTCTACTACAGCAATGAAAGGGCCATCAAGATTGCCAACAACCCAGTTCAGCACTCGAAGACAAAGCACATTGAAATTCGTCATCACTTTCTCAGAGATCATGTTATGAAGGAAGATATTGACATCATTCATGTCAACACTGAAGAGCAATTGGCAGATATCTTCACAAAGCCATTGGATGAGAAATGGTGTTGCAAGTTGCGGTGTGAGCTAAATATCTTGGACTCCTCTAATGTCCTGTGATCAGGCACACTTCCTAACACTTGTGCATGTTGATGACTTAGATGTGCAACACACGAAGTAATGTATATCTTCAATCAATGAAGACTTACACTCTGAGTGTGAATACATTAATGCGGAATGTGACTTCGGAGGACCACGATAATTGTGCGCCGTGTCTGGGTCTAATACTTCCTATACGGTGGGTAACGCCACCACCAACCTTTTGTTTGGAGCGTTTTCTGTTGGCGTTACTTTTACAAAGACTTCGCATTTGGTTTGTCTTCAATATTGACATGTTTTCATGTTTATCTTCACAATGTTGATTTGGTCTTATTCTGATATATACATATATTAGTGTTCTGTCCTCTACAGCATTCACTTATAGCTATGTCTTCTCGTTTCAATCTTTTTGACTAAGTGAATGTGATCGGACCCTAACCTCTCTATGCTGCCCTCTCAAATCTATCTATCCAAATCATATGCATTCTATTGAAACCGTCGAATGTCTTCTCTGCATCCTTGTCAGCAGAAGATACAGAGACAAACATTAAATCTGTTTTAAATGCTCAATCCTTATTGCCTGAAACTCGGAGAAGCCGGAACGACCACCCGATTGTCCAGGCGTGCGTGGGAACATGGAACAACTTCCAATGTGTTGCATGTTCGCCATGTGTCCCTCAGATGTGAACCGCCAGGGGCACCTGCGTAATTGCGCCGTGCCGTCCCTCTCCCTCTAAATGCACATCCCATCGCGGTCAAAATCTTTCTTCCACCTCTCCACCTCAGACAAACCCTAGCGCCACCACTAGCTCTCGACGACGCCGGCGGCGAAGCGCTTAGCTGCCGCGACCTCACCGACGCCGTCTTCACGCCGACCGCGGACATCGTCTTCTCCGCTGTCGCCGTAGGTATCCTCTCTCGCCAAGTTAGGGCACGAAAGTTCGAACGGCTCGGCCTCCTCTTCTGCTCCGTCTAGCAGTTCATAGTGTGGTAAATTAAAACTCTCTTTTTACTGTCTTTTTGATCCGATAGATTCATCCTTCCTACCAAAAGTGGTTTCCGCCTCCACAAATTTGGATCTATCCTGTTTTGCATCTCATATTATGCCTAGTATATTCACTTATGCTTCACACATAGTTAGATTCCTTACTTGTACCTATTCTTGGATTCGTACAAATCTAGAACCAACTCTCAACATATAAGTGAATGTCTTCGCGCTATGAGGTCAATGTCTTCTAAACTGATTTATCTTCAAAATCTTCCGAGAATGCATATGACCTCTTCCCCTTCCCTCGCATCTCTAATGCTATCACATGTACATATCCGTGGGAGAATCCCTTGGTTCTCATAGTCTGCATTCATTTGCAGAATTCTTACAACACCATATCAACTCTCCCGAGGCCAGTTCCTGTCTGACCAGCAAACGGAAGCTTTGACAGTTTTGAAGCCATTCAGTATGAACTACATGGCCACAGATAAGTCAGCAAGGAAGGGAGGCAGACAGCGCCATGGGGGAACATCAAGAGACTTGCCTCCTGATCTCTATGAGCTATACAAGACAGATCCAGAGGGGGATTACAATCAGCGCAAAACTCGAATCCAATGGATTCGAAGATATTGGGCAGAGCAATGGTTCAAGTACAGGTTCGTGACCCAGGAATATGCTGGAAAGAATGCCATCAAGCGACCTTGGGGAGACATCTTGTACAAAAATCTTCCACCCAGGTCCAGAACTGAAGCCATTGATCAAGGCTTCTACCCTTGCATGGTCCGTGGACCACAGCCTGCTGATGCCGACCCATCTTCTCTACTATGGTGTCGTGATGAAAATCTGTTCAAGCGCAACTATCAGTTTGCCAAGAACTCGGCCAAAGAGAACAAGAAGTCGTGGGGATTAGACTTCAACCCAGGCCCCCCTACTCCTCGTGCCGATGGCACACGCAATGTTGAACCCAATATTGTTGGGCCCTTACAACCTTGAAGGTCTCATCACTCACATCATGGTTCAAGGGGCAGCCGTGGATCACTCTGCAGATGACGCTGATTCTGACGAAGCGCCTGCACCACCGAAGCCTAAGAAGCTGAAGAAACCCAAGGCTTTGAAGCCTTCCACTGCACCAAGAGCTTCGCGAGCGAAGCCTCTGGCCACTGCTCCTCCTGCACCAAGTGTGCAGTCTGAAGATCTCTCTTGCATCTCCAAGTCTGAGAAGAAGAAGAAGAAGAAGCCCATGCAGACAACTGGTCAAGCATTGACCCTTGCTGCTGTTCTAAGGAATGAGAACGAAGCCATTGATCTGTCTAGTGACGACGATCTTGCCGATGATGCTCTTGAGCTGCTAATAAAGAGCAAGCAAGAGGCAGAAATCTTCAATGATCTTCCCCTCTTCGATGTGGACATTCTTAACAAGTTCATTAACGAGTGGTTTGATAGCCCAAACCTCAGTTTTGACGATCTTCAACTCCCCATTAGCCTCAGCGTCTCCTTCCATGGAGCCATTGCTCCTGAGCTGGCTCTAGCTCAAAAAATTGTTGAACTGAAGCACAAGATTGACTATGAAAAGGCTCAGTTCAAGAAGCATATGGCCCAGCTCAGTGTGATAGACGTCCAAAACTTCAAGACAATGATGCATGAGCTCAAGGAGGCGTTTCACAAGAAACGTGATGAAGCCAAAGGTTCTCGAGAGCGCATGAAAAACCTGGCTGCCAAATGTGTTCAAGCCTACAATGAAGCTAAGAAGCGCAAGGCACTTGGGCGTCCTGGCATCGACCCCAAGATGGCTGCCAAGAAGAAGCCTGCTGTGGACCAAGCTGAAGCATTCAGGCAGGAAGAACCTCGCATTGTCTTCCCCGCGAGTATGACAGGCGTGAAGCCTAAGGTCCCCACAGTGGCTTCGGAGCTCAAGAAAACAAGGGCAGCTGAAGCCGAAGCCAGAAAGCGCAAGACTAAGAACACCACTGATGAGGCTCCACCAGCCAAGAAGAGAAAAACCAAGAAGAAAGATCGGGCTGCTCCCATAGAGCCCCTTGTCGTCGAGCCAATTTCTGTTGCTCGACCTGTGTCAGAACACCGAGAGCGTTAGTTGATTGTTCACGAGCCTGCTACCACACAGGCTCCTGAAGTTGAAGATATTCCAGCTGTTGACCCCACCGCAGCTGAAGACATTGGTCACCAAGACAATGTTGAAGATGATGAAGTCCTTCCTCAGATCGAGCACAACGTGGTATCATCGCCGGTTCTCACGACCAGTGAACTCGTCAGCATTGGTCGTCCTTTGACGCTAATCGCTCAGGATGATTCATGGGCTGATCACCCTCAAGACTCCCCCCGTCAAGAAGAATCCCCACGTACTCCCCCAACTCAAGCCACCACTCCGGTGCTTGATGATGATGACTTTGAGGCCCAGCCTACTCCATCTCCACAAGCGTCACCAGCGTTTCGCAGGCTTCGCAAAGGACCAAGGCCACAAGTCACACTTTCGAGTGTTCCAGAAGGAGAAGAGCACCAATCGGTATCTCGCCAAGTCTTTCCTGAAGCCTCTCCAACTGTGAACATCTCCGAGTCTCAAGCCAAAGCTGCTGAAGACATTCCGGCTGCATCAGTTGATGAACAAGAAGAACTTTTTGCTACACCCCCGTCCAACCCTGAAGTTGTTCTCGAGGAGAACGTGTCCGACCCTCCAACTACTCAAGTGGAGGTTGATAACATTGAGGCGGCCACAAACATCAATACTGAAGCCAATGACATTGTCATGGCCGAAGCTAATGTGGCGCCTGAAGCTAATGTGGTGCGAGAAGTTCATGCACCTGAAGCCAATGCTGCACCTGATGCAAATCTGCAGCCTGAAGTCAATGCCACTGCCACTGCCACTGCTCCTGTACCGCCTCCAAGGCCACAAACCATCGAGCAAGCATTTGATCATGGTCAGCTGGTTACTGTCAGATGGCCCGTTCTGGTTCTTCCACCTGTTGCTGGTCCACAATTTGACTATCATGTCGAGCACAGGCCACAGGTCCAGAAGCCTAAGCCAAGACTGCCAAGGTTTCTAGGTACTGCAACTTCACCAGGGTCCTTCAATGCAAATGGCTTCATTGCGTACAACACTTTCTTTGATAGTGCCAAGAACCCCTACTCCAAGCCAAGAATTTCATCTGATCGGTTCTGGAGCTATCAGCAGTGCAGTTACTATTCCTGTGTTCTCTATGATCAAGGGCGCATCTTTCCACATATGCGTCTCGACTGTGAAGCCATTGCTGGTCTGCCCTGCCTAGAAGAAGCTCTTGACTGCTTCCGTGATGCTCGACTTGTGAACTTTGTGACTGATAAAGAGCATTGGAATGAAGAGCTTCTGCTACAATTCTATGCTACCCTCCACATTCGCGGCTACAACAGGGATCCGAAGACATGGATCCTTGAGTGGATGACAGGCAATGTCCATCATGAAGCCAAAGCTCTTGATATCATTGAGCTAACTGGCCTGCCCACTCCAGGTGAACTCTTCGAGCCTAGTTGTCAGCTTCACCGCAATGCATTGAAGAGCATCTTTCAGAAGCCAGAGCCCAACATGAGCCAAATGCTGAGCATGATGAAGCCTCTGCCACGCGGCGCTGAATACCCAAGAGAATTCTTTGTTGAAGACCTAGAGTATCTGCCCCGCACGATCGATCATATCATAAGGCGAACTCTATGGCCCATCAAGGGACATTCTTCTGCAGCGAAGCTTGAAGGGGCAATGAAGACATTGGTCTTTTATATCTTCAATGGCATCAGCTTCAATGCTCAAGACTTCTTTATCAGGCAATTGGCTACATCAGGCTCTGATCTCTTTGGTCTGAAATTCTATGCTCCATGGGTTATGCGCCTTATCAAGCTTCATTCAGCTGTCAACTATCAGCCTTCTGCTCACAACCATCTGATATTTTTGCCAGAGGTTGATATGTCAGTTGAAGCCATATACCCAGAGCCTGCCAAGGAGCCTTTTTGTCTTCACAATGCTGATTACCAAAGCTTCACATAGCCCATTGAAGGAGTTCAGGCCGTCACTCGTGTTTATCCTTTGGCTGGCAATACACGCTTACCTCACCGTGCTCAAACTGAAGCCACCGAAAGCACTATTGCTCAAAGGCCTCGGAAGCGATCTCGTGTTCTCAATGACCGAGAGCTTCTTGTCGCCCTGGATCAGAAACAAGATAAGCATCACTACTGGCTGAAGCAGCAGATGCAAAGCCTCTTGGTGGACGTAAATCGCATTCGCAACCTTGCCACCAAGAATGCATTTGTCACACATGAAACCTGTCGGAGGTCATGGAAGAATTTGACTTTGCTCAGTGCTGAAGCTGATCTTCAAGACTATGGCTTCACTGAAAGATTCAAGTTTGACTCCACTCCTCCAAGGAATGTTGTCTTGCATCGGACTCCCTCTCTTGAAGACTCTGACTATGCCTCCTCAGCTGCGACGGTGAATGCCAGAGTCATTGATGACCAAGACGATAATACTTCACCACCTCCAACTTCGGCGCGTATCGACACTGCACCAAGTTCTTCTGCACCACCAAACCTCAACGACGACCCTGCTGCTTCACCTCCTACTCCTCATGGGAACGAGTAGAGGCTCTATGTCTTCAAACCTTTTTGGTCCTTACTGACAAAAGGGTGAGAAGCATATGAGTTTATAGTCTTCAAGCGGGTCCATATGGGTGGTTACTTTATATTTTGCCAAGTGTTTACAACTCGCGCTTTTGATACATTTGGTTCTTTGAGTTGTAACACTTAAATTTGATGGTCGTCTACTACTTGTTTGTTATTCTGTGATGCGATGATAAATTCCGCATGTGCGATAATAAATCCCGCATGAAGTCATACTGCAGACGTCCATTTTTTCATTATGCATGTCATTATCTTTGTTATATCAAATCATGCATGATAAATTGTCTTCATAAGTTGAAGAGGATCTCCACAAGTACAACCTGCCATGTGCATTTGCATTCCAAAGGCAAATTACTTATATGCACATCTTCAGGGGGAGCCTTTTGCTACTTATGAATACAATACCTTAATCCTTTACAATTTCACATACTTTTATCCCCGTTGAAAACTTCAACCAGTTTGTCATCAATCACCAAAAAGGGGGAGATTGTAAGTGCATCTAATGCCACCCTTAGTTGGTTTTGGAGTATTGACGACAAACCTGGTTGAGGGACTAATGTGTTTGTGAGAATTGTAGGATAACACAGGTAGTAGTCCCTCAATGATTCGGTTTACCTACCGGAGATGACCCCTAAAAATGTATGAAGACATTGAAGACAATGGTGGTATGTGAAGACATTGACATTGAAGACTATGACATGAGAAGACATCGCGTGAAGACTATGGAGCGCGAAGACTTAGTTGTGTCGTTGTTTCCTTTTCTTCTTTGTTGAGTCATAGGAACCAACGTACTGTTAAGTGGGGTCCCAGTGAACAAAGTCAGAGTGACTGAAGTGATGCTCAACCAAATCCTATGTCTTCGAGCGAAGACAATGAGAGCAAACCTTATCCAGAGTTGGATGAGTCAGCTTTACTTGTAGCCCAAGTCTAGCTGTCGCGTGTGTTTGAAATCTGACCGTTGGAACACGTGTCAGTTCCTTAGTGACCCAGGGTCATTTCGGACAAATCAGGTCGGGTTGCCTAGTGGCTATAAATAGCCCACCCCCTACACCATAAATTGGTGGCTGCTCAGAGTTAGTGCACGGCTTTTGTCATTTGAGAGCAACCCACCTCCGAAGCTTTTGAGAGAGAGAAATCCTTGCGAGGACAAAACCCAAACACCCAGAGCCAAAGAGTGTTAGGCGTCACTGAAGTCTTTCTGTCCGCGTGACCTGAAGACTTGTTACACTTAAGGACTGTGAATCCTCCAGCCGGTTAGGCGTCGCGTTCTGAGCATCCAAGAGTCATTGTGGATCGCCGGTGAACGAAGTCTGTGAAGGTTTGGAAGTCTACCTTGAAGACTTACCAGAGTGATTGGGCGAGGACTGGGTGTCCTTATCTCAAGGGGAATAAGGTGAAGACACGGTCTTCTGAGTTAAATCTTAGCCTCCCTAACCAGACGTACAGTTGTCACAGCAACTGGAACTGGTCCAACAAATCCTTGTCCTCATCAAGTGACTGGTTCTATCTTCTCCCTCTCTTTATTTACAGTTTGTCTTCGCGAAGTCATTGCCCGCCTGTGTTACCTGTTTGACTTCACTGTGTGACTTCTATTGTTGTTTGGCTTCATACTATCTCCCATCCCGATCATTACTACCTAGCTGCTATTAGTCTTCGTGCTTTCACTTCATTGAATACTTGACTATGGCTTGCCTAGTGTAGTCTACCTTCCACTGCATATCAATATGTTCATTTCTACTGTTTGTCTTCGAAACTGCCATGTTTTGAAGACGTTCATAAAAATCGCCTATTCACCCCCCCTCTAGTCGATAACTAGCACTTTCATGTTCACCTATGGAGATTCATGCTTGACTCCACATAGGCTAGCGGGGGTTTGCTTCCTTACTCCCATTTCTTTGTGACATGGTGTGCAAGATGCTACTCAACCACATAAAAGCATATAATGGGGCATCACACCCGCTAAAGTTGCTGCTTATGGTGGCACAACACATTCAAAGGGAATTATCTCATGACGATGTAAGACCTCCAATTGACCTACATCACATCATGTTACTTATGCACAAAGCATTTGCCAACAATGATGGCAATTATTAATGAACAATTACCTGATGGTGAGTTGATGTATGATTCGCGTAGGTAGCAGGCGGGCGACGTGCTTATCTTGTGTCACGCTCATTTATGTAGGACTTGTATCAACCCATCGAGCCTGCCGTGGACACTTTCACACTAGCCCATGTGTACGTGACAATGGGGAAGCGTTTGGGGTCCTCATTATAAGATCACTTCCATTGTTACCCTAGAGCTACTGTGTCTGCATGGTCAACCGGGATACATCCCCACAACCAAACCTGTAGGGCCCACACAAAGTTACCAATGTGAGTGGTCAACTTCTGCCTCTAACATGCCTCGTCCATCTGCACATTCAAAAACATGTTAAAACATGATACACAAACATTAAGTTCATGCCATGTACATGGATGCCACTGGGTTTTACCTTTTGGGGTATAAGAAAGCTAGTCCCACTAGCCTCTCCAACACCATTTCATGTCCCAGTCACGTAGTGCGTCTAAGTACATCCAGGAGGCGGTGTCCCATGAACCATCTGGAAACACCACCAAAGTCAAGAGATGCTACAAATACGCCCTAGCGCACTTATCCACAATTGCCTCCACATTCTCTAGGCAACCGCACCCATGTTCTCATAGCCACAAGTGCACTACTCCAACTGATCTAGGATCTTATTGATTGGGTCGGTCCACGACAGAGTTTCAACACCAATAAATCCTGTAACTTGATGAGTCCAACTTACGTGATGTTTTTTCCTTTATATTTTGTGCCTACAAGGTGGGCTTTGTGGAATTTTACCGCATGCGCACACTTCTTTTTGTTGATGATCCTTCAGGTTACATCTTTTGCAGCAATACTCATTTGATGAAGAAACCACCCAAATATGGCAGTGGAATCACGTATTAAAGGTGATAAACACATTCCATAGAAAAATCAAGCAAGAACGCCAAAGAAACAGCCGTTGTTACGCCTCCAAAGCAAACAACGGCGTTCCTTGTGACCGCGAAAAGAAGGGGATTCCTCTCACCACAAGAGGAACGCATCATCATCAACATATACATCACCACCATATCCATCATCATCATCATCATCCACATCCTTATCATCTGCAACATCAAGAACCCTAGTGGATCCTTCGGTGTATCGTTTGAATCACTCGCCCATGTATCTCATTACCATCCCCATGATGCTTGTTGTTCTTATGTGTGAGTAGACCCCTACTTCTCGGGGATATGATGAACCTTGGTATGTGTAGGCTCTAAAACGTATAATGTAGATATGAGATCACCTGTTGAATGCTTAGTTTAATAACTTCGTGAATGTTGTGAAGGGGCCCCACTCAGCATGTGTGCCTTTGTAGGCCATGAAGTATATCACTGTCTTTGCATAGGTTTAGGATGTGGAGGTAATTCGAGGTGACATTAAAAGCCTACTGCTCCTAACCTTTACAAGTGACTGGGGATCACGAAGAACCCTTAGTGAGGCTGCATCCATGATGTAAACCTTAATTTTCATGATTTGTAAGCCTCTTAGAGAGGCTATGATGGTGGCATGCGTGGCACGAAGTCTAGCACGAGTAGAACGTGTTCTGTACCCGGCCCGCCCAGCATAATCGTCAACAGTGGCTCAAGTATCGATTCCATGTTATGCTTATGCATAGTAGTACTAGAAACATACCAATGGGAATTCTAGATTCCCTGAGACGCCTTTTTAATTCTGTTATTTCACCGTTCTTTACTATCCTTGCCTTTATTTTATTTTCATGCTATTTAGTTGCACGTCACCATTTTGCTCAATCCTTATTTAAATCCGCCCTCACTCTGCTTCAACTCTACAATTATCTGGAGGCACAAAGCTAAATAATTCTTTATAAGGGGCAAAAGCCTAATTCCTATGCTCCCCGTGGGATCGATACTCTTACTTCGAAAAGGCTAAAACTAAATCCTATGCACTTGCAGGCTATCATAACCCATTGCTGCCACCACTCGTACTTCACTTTCCTAGTAAGATCCCTTCCCTCAATCGAAAGGGCAGTGATCATCGCAAAGTCATTCAAAGTGACCGTCATCTCACTGAGGGGTAGGTTGAAGGAGTGCGGCTCCGGCCTCCAATGGTCCAAAAGGGCGATAAGGGTCGTGGAGTTGAGAACGGGCGGTGTGCCCTTAAAGTTGATGAGAAATGGGAGAAGACCCAATGTCTTGAAATAGGCTCGTAGTAACTGTCGTATTTCATAGTCTCATTAGGATTGTGGCCCCTCATACGAAGAACTGGTGAAATCTACACAAAAAGAAACAACTTGTTGTGCTCCTTCCTACTTAGAAGCAATAACAACAATTGAAATTTAGAGGTAATTACCTCCCCTCGTTTGATGGACCATGCATGATGCTTCACTTCATAAGCACCATCAAGTCCAAGGTACCTATCATCCCCCATCCTACGTAATACATATAGGTATATCAATGCAAGCTACCATGAAATACATCCTACTAGCATGCAACTAACAATACCTGCATCCTACTAAAATGCAACTAACAAGCCAATATTACATCTAGATTTAACTACGTTCGAGCAAGCATATACAATCCCTAGAAAGTTTCTCTCTGAATCCACATACATACTTCACCAAAACTTAGCCATATATATACACAATCCCTAAAAACTTCTCTCTAAATCCATGACTACACAAGACCAAATACACGAACACAAGAACTATCTCTTGCTTCTCAACCGAATCTAGCCCAAACAATCTATTTTTGAAGGAAAACTAATTTAGAGTTCCACCAACTACACAAAAAAGCATCTTAGTAGTCATGGTAGGAAAATTAGAAGAATGCTAGGTGAGTTCACTAGACCACACAGTGTAAGAAAGTTCGTCTGTGTAGCACTAAAGTTGCCCTATTTAGCATCAAAGTTTCTTGTGAGAAAATATCATCAAAAAGTACCCATATACAATCTAATTTTAAAGAGCTCGTTGCAAGAAACCTCTCCGCATACTGCCATGTCGCACCCCTGCCAAAACTCTGCGAGGCCGTCACCTCCAGCGGTACACCTAGGCTCCACGGCGCTTCTCCTTCGTCGTCGTTCCACACCTCTCCTCAGACTGCCGCTCAAGTACCATCTGCTCCTACAATGCTCACCATGCCCATTGATGTCGCTTGAAGCTACGTCGGTATTTCCCCAAAGAGGAAGGGATGATGCAGCACAGCGGCGGTAGGTATTTCCCTCAGATATGAAACCAAGGTTATCAAACAAGTAGGAGAACCAGGCAACACAATGTAAACAACCCCTGCATACAAATAGCAACACCTCGCAACCCGACGTGTTAAAGGGGTTGTCAATCCCTTTCGGGTAACAGCGCCAGAAACGGCGTGTGGACGGGAGAAAGTTGTAATAGATTGAATAAATAGATCGCAAATAAAATAAAGTGCAGCAAAGTATTTTTGTATTTTTGGTTTAATACATCTGAATAAAAAGTGCAGATAAGATAGATCGCAAAGCAAATATATGAGAAAGAAGACCCGAGGGCGGTAGATTTCACTAGTGGCTTCTCTCGAGAAAGATAGCAAACGGTGGGTAAACAAATTACTGTTGGGAAATTGATAGAATCTCAAATAATTATGACGATATCCAGGTAATGATCATTACATAGGCATCACGTCCAAGATTAGTAGACCGACTCCTGCCTGCATCTACTACTATTACTCCACACATCGACCGCTATCCAACATGCATCTAGTGTATTAAGTTCATGGGAAAACGGAGTAATGCAATAAGAACGATGACATGATGTAGACAAGATCTATCTATGTAGATATAGATCCCATCATTTTATCCTCAGGAGCAACGATACATATGTGTCGTTTCCCATTCTATCACTGGGATCAAGCACCGTAGGATCGAACCCACTACTGGGCACCTCTTCCCATTGCAAGATAAATAGATCAAGTTGGCCAAACAAAACCCAAATATCGGAGAAGAGATACGAGGCTATAAGAGATCATGCATATAAGAGATCAAGGAAAATCAAATAACTTTCATGGATATAAAAAGATATGACTGATCATAAACTCAAAGTTCATCAGATCCCAACAAACACACCGCAAAAGAGTTACATCATATGGATCTCCAAGAGACCATTGTATTGAAAATTCAGTGAGAGAGAGGAAGCCATCTAGCTACTAACTACGGACCCCGAAGGTGTACAAAGAACTACTCACGCATCATCGGAGAGGCACCAATGGAGGTGGTGAACCCCGTCCGAGATGGTGTCTAGATTGGATCTGGTGGTTCTGGACTCTGCGGCGGCTGGATGAATATTTCGTCGACTCCCCTAGGGTTCTGGGATTTTTGGGGTATTTATAGAGCAAAGAGGCGTTCCGGGGGGCACCCGAGGTGGGCACAACCCACCAGGGCGCGCCTGGGCCTCCCGGCGCGCCCTGGTGGGTTGTTCCCTCCTCGGGACTCCCCCCAGGTGCAACCAGGGCCCAATATCTTCCTTCTAGTCCATAAAAAATCTCTGTAAAGTTTATTGCATTTGGAATCTGTCTGATATTGATTTCTTGTGATGTAAAAAACATGCAAAAAACAGCAACTCGCACTTGGCACTATGTTAATAGGTTAGTACCATGATTATAAAACATCCAAGATTGATAATAAAACAGCATGGAACAATCAAAAATTATAGATACGTTGGAGACGTATCAGCATCCCCAAGCTTAACTCCTACTCGTCCTCGAGTTGGTAAGTGATAAAAATAGAGTTGATAAAAATAGCGTTTATCATGTCATATCATGTTTTTTCTTTATAGCATGGACATTTGGAGTTTTATGTGATTCAAAGCAATAGTGTAGTTTTGACATAATAATTTAGATACTCAATAATATCAACACGCAACCATGTCTTTTAAAATATCAACGCTAAAATAAGTTATCCCTAGCCCATCATGCTCAAACATTGATTCATTCATGAAACACACTCGAATATTAGCCACACCCAATACTTAAGTACGATCATATTGCCTCCTAGTTGGTGCTTTTATAAGAGAAGATGGAGACTCAAATTCAAAAATAAATCTTGCATAAAGTAAAAGAAAGGCCCTTCGCAAAGGGGAGTAGGGATTTGTAGAGGTGCCAGAGCTCAAAGCGAAAAATTAGAGATAAAAACATTTTGGGAGGTGTATCCATCCCACCAACGAAAATGACTTAGAGTTCCGAACACTTTTCATGCTAGATATGCCATAGGCGGTTCCCAAACAGAAAATAAAGTTTATTCCTTTTTCCACCATTCTTTCACTTTCCATGGCTAGCCGTATCCATGGTTGCCTTCCATACCAACACTTTCCAAGGAATTTATTATTTGACAACATAAAGTAAATTCATTTTTTTGCATTTCGGGACTGGGCATCCCTAAAACCTTTGCCTTACTCTCGTGCAATGACAAGTGAATAAACACTCATCGTGAGAATAACACATCCTGCATGGAAAATATTAGCCACCCGTTACCGTTCCGCGAGCGCAACACACAAAAGAGAAGTTTATTTTGAAAATTAGAGATGTCACATCCAAATTTGCTTAGAATGGCAAAAGAATACCGCATATAGGTAGATATAGTGGACTCATGTGGCAAAACTGGTTTAAAGGATTTTGGATGCACAAGTAGAGATCATACTTGGTGCAAATGAAGGCTAGCAAAAAGATTGAGAAGCGACCAACCAAAAAACGAATAATCTCATAAGCAAGCATTAAGCATAATTAACACCGAATAGTGCACCACAAGTAGGATATAATTTCATTGCATGACTATTGACTTTCGTGCATGCATAGGGAATCACAAACCTTAACACCAATATTCTTACTAAAACATAATTACTCATCAACATAACTCACATATCACATCATCATATCTCAAAACTATTACTAAGAATCAAGTTTATTTTGTCCATTGATCTTCATGAATTTTTTTACTTATCCTTCTTTGATATCTATCACTTTGGGACTAATTTTCATGTGTTGCTTTTCATAAGCTCAAACAAATATAAGTGAAGATCATGAGCATAATTTTTTTTATTTCTCTCAAAATAATTTAAGTGAAGCAAGAGAGAATTTCTTTTAAAAATTTACTAACTCTAAAATAAAACTAAGTGAAGCAAGAGAGCATTTCTTCAAAAATACTAAGCACATCGTGCTCAAAAAGATATAAGTGAAGCACTAGAGCAAGTCCTAGCTCATAAAAGATTTAAGTGAAGCACAGAGAGCAATTCTAACAAGTCATGAAATAATTTTGGCTCTCTCAAATAGATGTGTCCAGCAAGGATTGATGACTTAAAACACAAAATAAAACAAGCAAAGACTCATATCATACAAGACGCTCCAAGCAAAACACATATCATGTGATGAATAAAAATATAGCTTCGAGTAAAATACCGATAGTCGTTACAAGAAAGAGGGGATGCCACTCGGGGGCATCCCCAAGCTTAGTTCGTTGCTCATTCTTGGATAATAGCTTGGGATGCTGGGGCATCCCCAAGCTTAGGCTCTTCTATCCTTCTTTCATCCATCGTAAGATAACCCAGAACTTGAAAACTTTAATCACACAAAACTGAACAAAACCTTCGTGAGATCCATTAGTATAAGAAACCAAACCACTACTATAAGTATTGTATCAAACCAATTCATATTTTGTTTTTGTATTATATCTACTGTATTCCAACTTTTCCATGGCAAAAACTCATCAAAGAAAACCATAGAGCCATCAAAATAAGCATACAACACAAAGAAAACAAAATCTGTCAAAACAGAACAGTCTTTAGCAATCTGGCTATTTCGAATACTTCTGTAACTCCAAAAATTCTGAAAAAATAGGACGACCAGGGTAATTTGTATATTAATCTTCTGCAAAAAGAATTGGCATTTTATCACGTTCTGGTGATTTTTAGCAATTGTTTTCATGACTGCATAAGTTTCTGTTTTTCAGCAAGATCAAACAACTATCACCCAAGAAGATCCTATAGGATTTACTTGGCACAAACACAAATTAAAATACAAAAAACACAATAATACTAGTAGCATAATTGTGCAAACACACAAAAACAGAAAGCAAAAAGCAAAAATAAATTTTATTCATTGGGTTGCCTCCCAACCAGCGCTATAGTTTTACGCCCTTAGCTAGGCATAAAGCAAGGATCTAAGTTTTGTCATCCTTCTTATTAATTTTCTTAGGGGTGTTTCCATCATGGGGTTTTGTAAACAAAACATAAAACTTATTATCCATGGAAACTTTAGTGTTCCTTAATTGGTTCTCATCATAACCCCTTTGATTTCCCGCAACAATCCAAGAGTAATGTTGATTAATAGTATGGAAAACTTGTTGGATTATATCTAGAACGGGGACTTCCTTTTTAAGATTCTCATCAAAGATCTTATTATCCCCAAGAAAATGCCTTAATGCATAATCACTATTGTAAAGACTTTCATCTATCACAGGTTTTTCACGATTCATACCATAAAAGTCAAAGATTTCCCTAGCTTCCCGTATTATGTAGTCAAACTCATTCATAAGAACGAGAGTGGCTAAGTTTTTAGCCCTAGGATTCTTTATCTCGGGAAGCTCAAAAAGCAATCTTTGCAAAGTAGGATGAGTGTGGATAAATTTACTTTCAAGTTTCTGAACTAGTGCTGAAATAACATCCACATAAGATCTAGTAGTTTTAAGTATAGGAGCATCATCAAGACTTAGATTTCCAACACAATTGAAAAATTATTGGATACGTTCTTTTCCCATAATGTTCCCTTGCCCCAAGATAAAATTTTTGGCATCCAGATTGCCCGTACGTCCTATTTTAGGAGTTAGGTCATCATCTGTTGGTGCCATACCGAAATCACTCATGATTGCAAGCAAAGAATAGATCTGACAAGAAAACGACGAACGGGAAAAAAAGAGGCGAATAAAATGGCAAATTTTTGTGAAGTGGGGGAGAGGAAAACGAGAGGCAAATGACAAATAATGTAAATTGCGAGGAGATGAGATTTGTGATTAGGAACCTGGTATATGTTGAAGATCCTCCCCGACAACAGCGCCAGAAATTACTTTTGATGTCGCTTGAAGCTACGTCGATATTTCCCCAAAGAGGAAGTGATGATGCAGCACAACGACGGTAGGTATTTCCCTCAGATATGAAACCAAGGTTATCGAACCAGTAGGAGAACCAAGCAACACAACGTAAACAGCCCTTGCACACAAATAACAACACCTCGCAACCCGACGTGTTAAAGGGGTTGTCAATCCCTTTCAGGTAACGGCGCCAGAAACGGCGTGTGGACGTGAGAAAGTGTAATAGATTGAATAAATAGATCGCAAATAAAATAAAGTGCAGCAAAGTATTTTTTTGTATTTTTGGTTTAATAGATCTGAATAAAAAGTGCAAATAAAATCGATCGCAAAGCAAATATATGAGAAAGAAGACCCGGGGGCCGTAGATTTCACTAGTGGCTTCTGTCGAGAAAGATAGCAAACGGTGGGTAAACAAATTACTGTTGGAAAATTGATAGAACCTCAAATAATTATGACGATATCCAGGTGATGATCATTACATAGGCATCACGTCCAAGATTAGTAGACCGACTCCTGCCTGCATCTACTACTATTACTCCACACATCGACCGCTATCCAGCATGCATCTAGTGTATTAAGTTCATGGGAAAACGGAGTAATGCAATAAGAACGATGACATGATGTAGACAAGATCTATCTATGTAGAGATAGATCCCATCATTTTATCCTTAGTAGCAACGATACATACGTGTCGTTTCCCATTCTATCACTGGGATCAAGCACCGTAGGATCGAACCCACTACGGGGCACCTCTTCCCATTGCAAGATAAATAGATCAAGTTGGCCAAACAAAACCCAAATATCGGAGAAGAAATACGAGGCTATAAGAGATCATGCATATAAGAGATCAAGGAAACTCAAATAACTTTCATGGATATAAAAAGATATGACTGATTATAAACTCAAAGTTCATCAGATCCCAACAAACACACCGCAAAAGAGTTACATCATATGGATCTCCAAGAGACCATTGTATTGAAAATTCACCGAGAGAGAGAGAGAGAGGAAGCCATCTAACTACTAACTACGGACCCGAAGGTCTACAAGAACTACTCACGCATCATCGGAGAGGCACCAATGGAGGTGGTGAACCCCATCCGAGATGGTGTCTAGATTGGATGTGGTGGTTCTGGACTCTGCGGCGGATGGATGAATATTTCGTCGACTCCCCTAGGGTTCTGGGATTTTTGGGGTATTTATAGAGCAAAGAGGCAGTCCGGGGGGCACCCGAGGTGGGCACAACCCACCAGGGCGCGCCTGGGTCTCCCGGCGCGCCCTGGTGGGTTGTCCCTTCCTCGGGACTCCCCCCCAGGTGCAACCAGGGCCCAATATCTTCCTTCTGGTCGATAAAAAATCTCCGTAAAGTTTCGTTGCATTTGGACTCCGTCTGATATTGATTTCCTGCGATGTAAAAAACATGCAAAAAGAACAACTGGCACTTGGCACTATGTCAATAGGTTAGTACCAAAAAAGATATAAAATGATTATAAAACATCCAAGATTGATAATAAAACTACATGGAACAATAAAAAATTATAGATACGTTGGGGACGTATCACCCATCAACTGTTCCATGAATTTCCCAACCTAAATTTTTTCTCCCTTCTTCTTTGAAGCAATGAATCCTGATATGGAATACATCTACGAGCGCTATGTTGAGTCGTCTGACTCGTCCAATGGGGAGGACTACACGGATGAGATGGCGATGATGCATGCGATGCTTGCAGACGCGGAGCGTGCGGAAGAGCATGTTCTCAATTTCAAGGGATCGATCAAGGGTCATCGAGTGCTCGGCCGGAACCGGGTGCACAGCCATTTGACGCTGATGGACGACTATTTCACCCTTGATGTCCTCTTCGTTGACAATTTTCCTTGGCGATTTCAGATGCACAAAAATGTATTCGATTGTCTGTACCACATCGTTCGGTCCTTTGATGACTACTTCATCTTGAAGAAGGATGTCGTGGGAAGGATTGGGTTCTCTGGTTATCAAAAGTGCATGGCCGCACTACAGATGCTTGCATATGGCACAACCGTTGATTCGTGGGACGAGTACCTATGGATGTCCGAGAGCACATGCGGAGATGCCCTGGTCAGGTTTGCAACTATCGTAGTCGAGGTGTTTGGACCTCACTACCTGAGAGAACAAACTGTGACAGACATCGAAAGCCTATTGGGAATCTCGGAAGCAAGAAGGTGGTCAAGTTTGATTGTATTACTTGACTGCATGAATTGGAAATGGAAAACCGCCCAAAAGCTTTTCAAGGGCAATATAAGGGTCATGTTAAGAAACCCATGCACAATCATTCTTGAAGCAGTTGCATCACAGGATCTTTGGATTTCACATGCTTTCTTTGGCATATGTGCGTCTCACAATGACATCAATGTGCTACAACGATCACCATTGTTTGCTAGGCTGATGAAAGAAAAGCTCCTCCTTGCCACTTTACTGTCAATGGGTATGAGTACAACATTGACAACTATCTAGTTGATGGTATCTATCCTCCTTAGGCTACCTTTGTGAACACCACCTCTAACCCAGTTGGTCAGAAAAAGTTTCACTTTGCTTAAAGACAAGAAAGAGCTAGAAAGAATGTTGATATATGGTTTTGGAGTTCTGTGAGCACGTTTTGCAATTCTTCATGGACCTGCTAAACAAGGGGATCTGAAGACCTCGTGGAAGGTGATGACCCGTTGTGTGATCATGCACAATATGATCGTGTAGAATGAGGGTGAGGATGTTGCCGTAGGTCTTGAATTTGAAAACATGGGTGATCCTATTGAACTCCCGACCAAAATCTGGCCACATTTGAAGAGTTTGTTCAAATGCATCAAAACATATTCGGCATCGAGAAATGCCAAGGACACACACCAATCAGTGTGTTAAGAAAAATAACATATTGTGATCAAGAAAAGTCTAGGCGTCCCCTACCTCCCGCCGGTGCCGCCGCCGGTCCGCCTTATCTCCGATAGTCTTAGGACCATGGCGGCGCGGTGGATCTCGGCCCTTGCCGGCGGGAGGGCTCTGTTTTCAGTTATTTCTTCGTGTTTTGCTAGGGTTTGTGTCCTGCTCAGTAAGACGAGACGATCATGGCTCTCTGAAGATGGAATAAGGTTCTCCACGCCTAACCCACTTCTCGATGGTGTGTCTAGCATTATCGGTGGACGTGCAAAGATTTGTGTCCAGCGAATCTGCCGTTGGTGGATTTGCTCGGATCTGATTGTAGTTCGTCTAAATTCATGTGTTTTTAGGTTGGATCTTTTCGATCTACGCTACTTTTCATCGACGGCGGTTGCTATCTGCTGTGCTGGTCTAACGGCGATTGCTGTTCTGCTGCGCTGGTCCTATGAGGTCTTAGCACAACGACTTCCGACTGTCTACTATAACCAGTCTTGCCCGGCTCCGACGAGGGAGGGGCAATGACGACGTCGTGCCTTCGGCTCACTTCAATGCTTATAGTCGTCGCTAGATGGTCTACGGATCTGGATGTAATTTTTATTATTTCAGATATTTATTATATGGCGTGATTGAAAATGCATAGATCAAAGTTTTCTCGCGCAATAAAAAAATCAGCAGTCCTCACTCACGACCAAGTTACGAGCTAAGGTAACTTCTCCGACTCGGTGATACTCAACCGACTGAGCCAAGCGTGATCTTCCAGGCCGTTCCCTCCCCGCCAGTAGCCTGTCCTGTCCCGTTCACACGCGGCACCGTTTGCTCCACCTACTGACCGCGCGGGCCCACTTTTGCCCTTTGGGTCCCACACCCGCCGAGGGCACCGAGCTTCCACTGCTCCTCCTGGCTGTTCAGCGGTCCATGTGTAAGTCCGATGCGGCCATAGTACCACACGGCGCCACATCCCACTGACGCCAATGGCCCACCAGGAGGAAGCGAGCGGACGGCTGACGCATGTCCGCCACGTGTCCGTGCTACCTACGTGACGTCCTGTGGCGTGGACACGTGGCGGCTGGGCACGGGCCAGGGCAAGGTGTACTTGAGCAGGGCACCGGCCGCCGCCCTTCCCTTGGCCTTGGCATCAACTCCCACCCCGTGTCTGCTGCAGATGCCAAGATTGTCCCGGTTGCTCCCATGTCTGATCGTAGCGGCCAGCGGCAATGCCGCCGAGGCGTCTCGGGCGACGTGGAGCTCGACGCGGCCATGGCACTGGCCAACATGGCCGGCGTTTCGGGGCCAGCAGCTCTTCCCGCCGTGCACCCGGCGGCGCCGCAGCATGGAGGCAGCCGTGAGGAGGAAGAGGAGCTGGCGAGCACGAGGCTGAGCCTGGAGCTGGGCAAGGTCGGCATCCAGGCGTCGTCGTGCTCCAGCGGCTCCAGCGCCGGGTGTCCTTCGCGGCAGACGCGGGTGCCCGTGGCGGCTCCAGGTGGAGGCGGCTACGGCCCAAGGCCCCGGCACACGCTCACCGAGGTAACTCAGCGGCTATGTCGCGTGGATGCAAACCTGTGCTGGCATGGCTCTCACTTGACCCCTAGTTTCTTGTGCGGATCCAACAGGCTGAGAAGGAGGCAAAGCGGCTGCGGCGCGTGCTCGCGAACCGGGAGTCTGCGCGCCAAACCATACTCCGCCGTCAGGTTATAATATCTTGGCTTTCACAGCGTTCGTATAAAACCATCTCTCTGTGTACAATTCAACCGAGCTACTCCAGCTTTATATAGTCTTGTCTTAATTTAGGCGGTCCGAGACGAACTGGCGAGGAAAGTTGCGGACTTGTCGTCACAAAACGAGAGCATGAAGAAGGTATACCAATAGGTTTATGTAGCAGCAAGAATGGCAATTAACAGGAACAAACTTTAGGCTTAACCTATGTTAATTCTCCCTTTGTTTGCGCAGGAGAAGGAGACGGTGATGCAAGAGTATCTCACACTCCAGGAGACGAACAAACAGCTGAAAGAACAGGCACGACATCATCTGCCGCTTCCATTATTTTAATAGTGATCTTTATTAGTACGTAATTACTAGTGTCAGGGCAGAGAGAATCTAGCATGTTCGGAGCCTCCAGTTGTTCCCCTGAAAGCGAGCCACATGACTGCACTTTATACTATTGTAGTACCCCAGTCCAGTAGTAGTCGCTAGCTAGGCCATCAAACAGTCATCGGAAACACAAGTCATAGTCGAATTGGAACCCAAGTACCGAACTGGAGACACGTAGTTCTTGATGCCATATGTATGGATAAAACGACATCCGTGTTTTCTATATTTGGCTTTCTGCCAAGATTGCTTTCTTCTTTAATTTGTGGCCCAAAGTTGCCGCACACGCTTCTGCTCTTCTACTGCTCATGCCCAAGACTCAAAGAGACGTATTTGTGGCCCTTCTTGTTGCAAACCTTACGCATGAAAGGGTTTTCACCAAAATGGTGCCGCTGGGTAGAGAGCTTTGTCTCTGGCGGTAGTGTGGCCATAAAAGTTAATGAAGACGTTGGCAACTATTTTCAGACAAGGAAGGGGCTTCGCCAAGGCGACCCCGCGTCTCCTATTCTGTTTAACATTGTGGCCGACATGCTAGCTACCCTAGTGGAGCGGGCCAAGCTGGATGGTCAAATTAGCGGGGTCATCCCACATCTAGTAGAAGATGGTCTATCCATTCTACAATATGCCGATGACACGATTCTTTTTATGGATCATGATCTTGATAAAGCAAGAAGTCTCAAGCTGCTCTTATGTGCCTTTGAGGAACTTTCTGGTCTCAAAATTAATTTTCATAAGAGTGAACTTTTTTGCTTTGGAGATGCTGCAGAATCTGCACCCGAGTATGCCGACATTTTTGGATGCCAGCTCGGGCAGTTTCCGATTAGGTATCTGGGTATCCCCATACACTATCGGCGTTTAACTATCGCTGAGTGGAGGCATGTGGAAGAGAGACTTGAGAAACGTTTAGCCAGTTGGAAGGCCAAACTCTTGTCTTATGGGGGGCGATTGATCTTGATCAATTCTGTCCTAAGCAACATGGTTTTATACATGTTGTCATTCTTCCACCTGCCGAAAGGGGTTCTACAGCGTCTAGATTACTTTAGATCCAGATTTTTTTGGCAGTGTGATAACGAAACCAAGAAATATAGACTGGCTAGGTGGAGCGTATTATGCAGACCTAAAAGCCAAGGGGGCCTGGGAATCCAAGACCTTGAGATTAAAAATATCGCTCTTCTCAGCAAGTGGGTCTATAAATTACTCACTGAGAATGGAGTATGGCAGGAAATCATTCGCAACAAGTATGTGGGATCCAATGCCATTTCTCAAATTCATTGGAAACCTGGGGATTCACATTTTTGGAGTGGTGTCATGAAGGCCAAGGAATTCTTTTTCCAATTTGGGACCTTCTTGGTTAGGGACGGTGCTCAGGTTCGTTTCTGGGAAGATACCTGGCTAGGGAACACTCCCCTAATGGTGCAATATCCGAGCTTGTACCGGATCGTCCGACATAAATTTGTCACGATCAAACAAGTATTAGGACAGGAAAACCCCGATATTTCTTTCCGTAGGGATCTTTTGGGCACTCGTCTGACAGCATGGAATGAATTACTCACTCGCCTGGAGGACATTCAACTGTCAGATGATCCGGACACTTTTCGATGGAACTTGCATCAGAATGGCAAATTTTCGGTCAAATCCATGTATGATGCAATGGTTCATTGTGATGTTCCTGTAGATAACAGGAAATTATGGAAGCTAAAAATTCCCCTAAGAGTGAAGATTTTCCTCTGGTTTCTTAACAAAGGAGTCATCCTAACTAGAGATAATCTGGCACGACGAAACTGGCATGGCTCCAAGACATGTGTCTTTTGCCAACATGACGAGTCTATCAAACACCTATTTTTTGAGTGCAAGTTCGCTCGGGCAGTTTGGGCTACGGTCCAAGTAGCTTCGAATTTATATCCACCACGTAGTGCACGGAATATGTTCGGCAACTGGTTACGGGGTATAGATAAACAATTTTCTGCACATATTCTTGTGGGAGCGGCGGCCTTATGCTGGGCAATGTGGCTTACCAGGAATGATGTGGTTTTTAACAATAAATGTGTCTCATCTCCTATGCAGGTTATTCATGTTTGTACACGATGGCTCCGTACTTGGTCTATCCTGCAGAAGCCGGAAGACAGGGACATTTTTATGATGGCGTCTACACGGCTGGAGCGTACGGCCAGGGAGGTTTTCTACCCCCATGGATGGCGGTGTGATTTACGGATAGGATTTACCGCTCCTTAGGCTGGACACGATTTATTGCTTGGCATTGTATCAAATTATTTTATTTTTAGGGTGCTCTGGATTTTTTGGCTGTGTGCATCTAGCTATGCAGAGGCCGGGCTTTCTTTTGACATGATTGTATCATCTCGATATATCTATTCAATGAAATGTCCTTTATCGAAAAAAAGGTAGGGTGTGCCGCTTGTTGAGACGAGCTTTTTGCCGGTTTGTCCAGGTCTTCGGAGCTTTACCAATGGCGTCTCATTTTGAATCGTCCTTCTGCGTGCAAAGAGAACAAAACACCTGCAGCGAAAGCTTGCTGTGATCCTGACTAGTCGTGGATGCGTTTCTCCATCTGCAGGTTATCGCGAGGACGGCAGAGAAGGCGCCGCCCCCGGTGGTAACGTCTATGGACACGACGCCACCAGCGGAGCAGCGGGCAGAAGCCACGCTGTCCACGGCGGCCCCGCTGGATGCACCCCCTGGGCCGGGCTTCCTTTACGCAACAGCTGGGCCCTCAGCCGTGCCGGTGCCGTATGTCTGGGGCTCTTGGCCGGGGTGCCATCCGAACGCCAGCAACCTGGGCGGCGGCGCCAGCACTGGACATGCCCCGCCGCTCTGCTTTCCGCCCTGCGCGTGGTACTACCCCGTCGTTACCGACCCACATGGTTCGCCGGCGACATATTACGCGCAGCCGCTCTATGAGACGACGAGCGGGGGCGCCAGCCAGGGTACCGGCGGCGGAACGGCTGAGGAGGACACCGACGACGACCCGTGCTCGCTCACGCTGGGGCTTGATGTCGACAGGAAGTGTGCGACGAGCGCCGAGAGCGGCGGCAGCCGTGCTGTGGCGGGCGAGAGGGAGAGGGCGGTGATGGCGGCGGAGGCGAGAAAGAGGAGGAAGGAGCTGACGAAGATGAAGCAGACGCATCTCGGCGGCCGTCCTGGAGACGAGTAGGTCTCTGGCGCCATTGACGGGGGGTGACACTATTGATTTTTTTCCTTTCTAGCTGGTCGTTTCATTTTGGTTGTTATAAGTTGTTTTATCTGGTTTTGTTTCGCCTTTTGCTCGTCCAAATGATTTCAGTTTTCAAATTATTTTGTGGTGCAATCTGTATACAAAAGATTAGTAGGTTTGATGACGTGCAACAAGAGTCATGTACTCCCTCCGGTTTTTACTCCGTATGTACATATAACAACATACATAAGATTTGTCTGAAGTCAAACTTCGTATTTACCTCGCAAAAGAAACTTCATAAAGTTTGACATATTTATATGAAAAATATTGAATCTACCCATAATAAATTATATAATATAAAAATTAAATTCATAACGCGTCTGACAATATTGATTTCATATTGTGAATGTTGATATTTTCATACAAATATGATCTATCTTAGACAAATTTTATATGCAAAATAATTCTTTTTTGCGGGGTATATGCAGAATAAAATTGATCAAAGAGAGTACTAATAATGTTTAATGTAGCTTACTTCAACACAGCAAATCTTTGTCGGAGAACTTAGCAGTATCGGCCCCAAGGTTTGTAGTATAAGATTTCCCTGAGTTTTTGTGCGAAGGAGGTTCAATCTTCGTCTCGCCATCTCGGAGAGCGGGTAAAACTTGTTCATGAATTTTTTTCGCGTAGGCTTTCTAGTTGGTTATGGTGGGAAGCGGATTAAGAGCACTCGGGTGCTCCATCCTCCTATATTAAAAATAATTTAGTGATTCAAGGAAAAAGGTAAATATCCTGGAATTTTTTTAATCAAATATGCCAGCTATTGTACTCGTATAAAAAGTTTGGCCAAGAAATAATTTCCGTTGACTTCAGGAAAAAACAAATTTATGACGACAAAATAGCATGAATAGTACTCCTTTCTTGGCAAATCTTTGATATGGATACAATGAAAGTCATTCCATGTTTAATCTTTTTATACGAGTGCACTACCTGGTCATGTTTCATTCCATGAAAAGTTTCAGGATTTTTGGACATTTTTTAAATTACTAAATTATTTTTTAATATAGGGAGGTGTGACACCCAAGTGCTCCGATGCATTTTCGGTTATGGTGCTGCTCAGGGGCGAACCTATGTGTAAGCCGTGGGGTCAGGTTTTGTGAAAAACAGCCGCAAAAACACTGTACCATTACTGTTCATTGTGAAGAAAATAATCAACAAAATTACCACTGGCCCCACAGATCCCCGAGGCTGGCTTCGTTGCTGGTGCTGCTATACGAAAGCCTGTTATACCATTCTTCAGCCTTGTCACCCAAAGAGAATTTAAAGAGTTTAGGAGAGATAAATCTCAAGGAACACTTTAATTTTGGAAATACCACATAAAGCTTCAAAGAACATTATAAGCGCTTGAAGGTCTTCTTCTTCACATCTTGAAAAGACATGATTTTTCACTTTATCAGTAAGTAAACAATCAATCGAATATTCAGAAGTAACATTGGTAGGATAAATTATCAGTGATCTTGAGCCCATGGGAGGGATACAATAATCTTTCAAAGAAGTTTCCTCGTTTGGATGATCGCCGTGTCCGCAAACGAAGTGTTGAAGTTAGTAGTTTGATTTTTTCAAAATTGTATTAATGAATCTCGATGCTCCTCTGTATAACTCGTAATATATTCTGGTAGATAAGTTCTTCCAGAACGAGTAGTCTGTGTCGGTGAAAGTGAGCATCTACAATAAGAACACCCGCAAATCAGTTACAAAACAAATACTCTATAGTTAGCTCCCAGACAACGGCGTCAAAAAAATCTTGATGGCCTGCACATAATAGCGTAGCATCTTTGTGTAAGTATCCCAATAGTTTTCGTTCCTAACAAAGGGCGGAGGAGAGTATTGTGATTGGCGTTTTGGTCACACACAAGACGTCGCCTTCTTGTGTGGAGTAACTGCTGAAAATCCGCAAATGGTATTGTTTTTCCGTGAAACAAATATAACAGAGTGGTGAAAGAGTTGAATGTTGTTACGAGAATAATAAATTGACTTGAAAGTAAATAACATAAAGTAAACAGTTATGGTCTGGAATAGAGAGGTTACGCGCGGAGAAACTTTGGATCATGGTTACATCAAAGTGTACCAGTGTGATGATAATACCAATTTCCTTATACCGTGATTCCAGGGTATAGGTTGTTTGTTCGATAGGTAAATCACCCTTGGGGTCTAACTCCTTCATGCCGGATTCGTTCTCCCCTGCAGTCCTACTTCAACGTTGTCATTACATGGCTGTTTTCGCAATCAAGGTCATACGACCAGAACAATGCATTAGGTTTTGAGGATCATCGTTATCTCATATTGTCTTCGCTCCTCATAGATATCAGCATCTGTCACCTCGAGGTCAAAGTGACATGATACGTCTCCAATGTATCTACTTTTCCAAACACTTTTGCTCTTGTTTTGAACTCTAATTTGCATGATTTGAATGAAACTAATCCGAACTGACATTGTTTTCAGCACAACTACTTTGGTGTTGTTTTTATGCAGAAATAAAAAGTTCTTAGAATTGGACGAAAATTTACGGAGAATTGTTTTGAAATATATAAAAATACTAGCACAAAGATCTACTAGAGGAGGCCCACCAGAGAGCCACAAGCACTAGTGGTGCCCCCGGGGGGCTTGCGACCTGAGCTTATGGGGGCCCCCAGCTTCCGTTTGCCCTACCTCCAAGTCCATAAGAAACGTCTTCGCGAGAAAAAAAATCAAAGAGAAATTTTCATTGTGCTTTACTATACGGAGCCGCCGACACCTCTTGTTCTTCATCAGGAGGCCTGATCTGGAGTCCGTTCGGGGCTCCTAAGAGGGCAATTCGTCGCCGTGGTCATCAACAACCCTTCTTCGTCAGCAACCTCATGATGCTTACCACCGGGAGTTAGTAATTTCATCGTAGGCATATTGGAGGTAGATGGAGATGGATGAGATTCGTCGTGTAATTGACTCAATTTGTTAGGACTTGATCCCTTGTATCCACTAAGTTCTGAGAATGATGTTGCTATGACTTTGCTATTCTTAATTCTTGTCACGAGGGTCTGAGTGCCATGATTTCAGATCTAAACCTATTATGTTTTCTTGAATATATTTGAGTTCTTTCTCCTATCTACAATTTATATGCACCTATTATTGTTCTGAACCGCCGTAGACCGCAAGGTGACAATAATTGGGATACTTTCCGGGGATGACTGTAATTTGAGGAGTTCATGTATTCACTATGTGTTAATGCTTTGTTCTGGTGCTCTATTAAAAGGAGCGCCTTAGTTTCAATTAGGACAAAAGATGTCATGCAAGTTCCTATCGCACACATGTATGACTATATACGAAATACATGCTACATATGAATGATGAATTGGAGCTATTGTGTATCGCTCTTGGTTGTGCCTGTTACATGATGAATGTCATCCAAATATCCATCTCTACTCCATGGCTACGCTTTTCGTAATATTGTCTTGCTTGAATCACTATTGCTATTACTGTCCCAATTGCTACAAAAATGCTACTGTTACTGTTATTATTGCTACTGTTACTACTGCTATCAAAACCATCACATTATTGTGCTAGTAATATTTTGCTACAAGGAAATAACTTCTCAGGTGTGGTTGAATTGACAGCTCAACTTCTAAGGCTTATAAATATTCTTTGGCTCCTTTGTGTGGAATCAGTAAATTTGGGTGAACTACTACCTCGAAGATTGTTGCGATCCCCTATACTTGTATGTCATCAAGACAATTTTCTCGCACCATTGCCGGGGAGCATAGCTCTATTTATTAAGTACACTGGGAGTTAAACATTTGTTGTAATTTATATTTACTATGAAGAATCTGAGATACTCTTAGACCAAGATCATGCCCTCTAAGATGAGAGGAGGTAAGGAACTGCCAACTTGGTCCACACTTGACTCACCTACTGTTTTAAGTTAACTTCTGACACCACCACCTGCTATTCAATCTGATATGTCACAACTAATAGACAATGCTTCTGCTATTGATGATACTCATGATGATGCTTCTACTTTGCTTGATAAATCTGTGCCACTTGATGAATTACTTGATGCTCATATTGCGAAAGCTAAAGAATCTGAAATTACTGAAAATTATGAATCATCTACTACACCTAGTACTCCTGCTAGAACTAAAATGTTTTGATGTACTGGAAGGTTACACTTTTCCTAAGGAGTTAACTAGAGAACTTATGGCTCGTAATACTCGTAATGGCGTAGAAGGTCTGATGGATGTACTGAAAGAAAAGGCCATGAACCAAATGATGAAATGTGATCCTAAACTTGCAACTTCTCCTATTTTTGTTATTGATAAGGATTATGAATTCTCTATTGATTCTGAACTTATTACTTTGGTAGAATTCGATCCTTTTCATGGTTATGAATCTGAAACAGTTGTTGCACATCTTACTAAGCTGAAAGAAATTGCCACCCTATTTGCTCAAGAGGAAAATATTCGCTATTATTATATTCTTAAGTTATTTTCTTTCTCATTAAAAGGTGATGCTAAAATATGGTTTAATGATCTTGCTCCTGGTTGTGTGCGTAGTCCATAGGGTATGATTTATTACTTCACTGAAAAATATTTTCCTGCTCATAAGAAACATGGTGCCTTGCAGGAAATATATAACTTTGTGCAACTTGAGGAAGAGCATCTCCCTCAAACTTGGGGGAGACTTCTCCAATTATTAAATGTTTTACATGATCATCCTATTAAGAAAAGTGGAATACTTGATATTTTTTTATAATGGACTAGTCGATGCTTCCAAGGACTACCTAGATAGTTGTGCTGGTGGTGTTTTCAGAGAAAGAATGGTTGAACAAGCTCGGAAATTATTGAATAACTTATAGAGAAGGGATGATGGTTGGAGACTTCACAAACCACCTCCAGATCCAACTCCGAAGAAAAGAGGTATTCGAATAAAACTTTGTGTGCTTCTAGTGAAGCTATTATAGAAAAGCTTGCTGAGAATCCTAATAATGCTTCTATTTCCGATGCAGAGACACAATCTGGTGATGAGCATGTGCCTAGTGATAATGACAAGATGATTCTAATGATGATCATATTGATGCTCCACCTAATGATAATAATGAATCTGAAAATGAAGTAGAAATAGAACCTAAAGTCCATAGCATTAAGTAACAAGTCCTATTTACTCCCACGCGCAACAACCCACTTACTTGGGTTTAAGCTTTTTGTCACTCTCGCAACCCACTATAAGCGAACCATGAACATATTGCAACATCCAAAAGCAGGAATCCCCCACGTGTGCACGACATGGAAGGCACCATAAGACAGCACCAAAATAAAACACGCAGCTCAAACCAATCAACATCATCAATCAACCCATAGGACAAAAGGAATCTACTCAAACATCATAGTATGGCTACACATTATTCGATAATAATATATAGCATAAAGCACCATGTTCAAGTAGGGGGTATAGCAGGTTGCGGGAGAGTGGAGCGCTGATAATAGTTGATGGAAGGTGTTGAGGTGTTGAGGAAGACGATGGAGTTGTTGGAGTATATTGCCACCACGATGGTTCCCTCGGTGGGCGCTCTGGCGCCGCAGGGAGAGAGGGGGAGAGAGACCCCCTCCTCCTTCTTTTCCCCCCTAGATGGGAGGAGGGTTTCTCCTCTCTTCCTTGGCATGCATGGCTACCGGAGGGCAGGAGTCCCTCCGAGATTGGACCTCTCTCTATGTTTCTCTTCTGTTTTGCGTCTTTGTTTCTGGCCGAAAACCGTTTCTTAAATATCTAGAGATCCGTAACTCCGACCAGGCTAAAATTTCATTACGATTTTTTCCCGATATAAGCTTACTTGCGGCTGAAGAAGGGCTCCAACTGACGTACGAGGTGGCCACAAGGTAACACGCCACGCAACTTGCGGGTGGTGGCGTCCTGATATCTTGTGGAGGCTGTGGGCCTTGATGTCTACCACGCAACTTTATTCTTGTAGACTCGTGTTGGGCCTCCAAGCGCGGAGTTTTGTAGGACAGTAGCAATTTTTCCTCAAGTGGATGACCTAAGGTTTATCAATCCGTGGGAGGCGTAGGATGAAGATGGTCTCTCTCAAACAACCCTGCAACAAAATATAAGAAATCTCTTGTGTCCCCAACACACCTAATACAATGGCAAATTGTATAGGTGCACTAGTTCGGCGAAGAGATGGTGATGAAAGTGTAATATAGATGGTAGAAATATATTTTTATAATCTGAATAAATAAAAACAGCAAGGTAGCAATTGATAAAACGGAACACAAACGGTATTGCAATGCTTAAAAATGAGGCCTAGTGTCCGTACTTTCGCTAGTGCAATCTCGCAACAATGCTAATATAATTGGATCATATAACCATCCCTCAAAGTGTGATGAAGAACACTCTAAAGTTCCTATCTAGCGGAGAACATAAGAAGAAATCGTTTGTAGGGTACGAAACCACCTCGAAGCTATTCTTTCCGATCGATCTATCCAAGAGTTCGTACTAAAATAACACCAAGTAATATCAGATTCATACTCAATCCAACACAAAGAACATCAAAGAGTGCCCCAAGATTTCTACCGGAGAAACAGAAGACGAGAACGTGCATCAACCCCTATGCATAGATTACCCAATGTCACCGCAGTAATCTGCGAGTTGAATGCCAAAACACATATCAAGTGAAACAATATGATACCCCATTGTCACCACGAGTATTCATATGCAAGACATATATCAAGTGCTCCCAAATCCATAAAACTATTCAATCCGATAACAACGAAATCACAAAGGGAAATAATCAATTCATCACAACATGATAGAGAGGGGAAAACACCATATGATCCGACTATATTAACAAAGCCCGCGATACATCAAGATCGTGACATCTCAAGAACGCGCGCGCGAGAGAGAGTGATTAAACACATAGCTACTGGTACAAACCCTTAGCCCCAAGGGTGGACTACTCCCTCCTCATCATGGTGGCCGCCGGGATGATGAAGATGGCCACTGGTGCTGATCTCCCCATCGGGCGGAGTGACGGAACGGGGTCTAGATTGGTTTTCGGCGGCTACCGAGCCTTGCGGCGATGGAACTTCTAATCTAGGTTTGACCCCCAAGGGTTTTAGAATATTTGGCAATTTATAGGGCGAAGAAGGGGTGCGGGAGGCCACCGAGGTGGGCACAACCCACCAGGCGCGCCTGGGCCCCCAGGCGCGCCCTGGTGGGTTGTGCCCCCCTCGGGCACCCCCCAGGTGCTGCTCTGGTCCAATGGATGTCTTCTGGTCCATAAAAAATCCACAAAAAATTTCGCGGTGTTTGGACTCCGTTTGATATTGATTTCCTGTGATGTAAAAAACAAGCAAAAAATAGCAACTGGCACTGGGCACTGGGTCAATAGGTTAGTCCCAAAAAATGATATAAAGTTGCTATAAATGATTGTAAAACATCCAAGAATGATAATATAACAACATGAATACTTCATAAATATAGATACGTTGGAGACGTATCAGCATCCCCAAGCTTAATTCCTACTCGTCCTCGAGTAGGTAAATGATAAAAGAAATAGTTTATGAAGTGTGAATGCTAGCAAAGTGCACAAGTTTGATCAATGACAATTTCAATCACTTTTCCTAGCATCATAACAACAATTCTATCTTATAAAACTTCTCATGTTAAAGTAGCAACCAATTCACATGTTAAGGTTCAAACAATGAATTCTCTTGAAACTCAACAACCTATGTTCCTAGTCACCAAGCAATTGTAATTCAACTTATTCAACAGAGTTTAAGTAAGAGCTCCACATACTCAATCATCATATAGTCTTCTATGATTGCTAACACTCACCACATACACATGAGAAAAACGTTTCAACCGGACACATAGAAAGATAGGGGCTTATAATTTCGCCTCCCAACGTATTCACCTCAAGGGTGATGTCTACAATAATAACTCATGCTACCCATATCCAACTGGATATATGTGCCTAGATCTTTCCTCGCCACATGATGCTTGGCAAAAGAGAAAAATAAAAAGGAATAGAGAGAAAAACTTTGACTCTTGCATGAAAGTAAATACATAAAAGTAAAAGATAGGCCCTTCGCAGAGGGAAGCAGAGGTTGTCATGCGCTCATTTGTTTGCATGCTCAATCCCTTAGTGCAAGAGAACGTTACGTTGTATTGCCCCTTAAGATGACAACCTTTATTATGTAGGCTATCGCTTTTATTCTTTGCCATCACAAGTTCGTACAACGCTCAATTTTCTCTTACACTAAATGATCTAACACTTCTAGAAGCAATTTTTATTGCCTTATTGCACCGATGACAACTTACTTGAAGGATCTTACTCAATCCTTAGGTAGGTATGGTGGACTCTTGAAAATAAGATTTGGTTTAAGGGTTTTTGGATGCACAAGTAGTATCTCTACTTGATGCGGAATTTTTGGCTAGCAAAGATGGGGTTAAGCACCACATGTTGAAGTATCTATGACAATATAACTTCTATGTGAATATGAACAAAGATAAATCATTACGTTGTCTTCCTTGTCCAACGTCAACAATTTTGGCATATAATATTTTGATGGGGGCTCACAATCACAAAATATTTCCAAGATAGTGTATTTGCATGTGAAAGTTCTCTTCCTTCTAGTAATCATTCATGAATTGCTTGTATGACCAATATTGTGATTGTCAAGCTTCAAAATATTTCACTTTCTAAACCCAATGTGAAGCTACCACTAGGCATGATATAATTTCAAGTTCATGATATTCAATTCATTCAACAATTTACTCATAGGATATAAGTGAAGCACAAGAGTAAATGACAAGCTACTTCAAAAAGATATAAGTGAAGATCAAGCGAGTAGTTATGTAAATGGATAGCTATTTGAGGACTCTCTCTTATTTAAAAGTTTCAGATCTAAGCATTTTATTAAAACAGCAAGCAAAACAAACAAAATGACATTCCAAGAATAGCACACATCATGTGAAGAAGCAAAAACTTAGGCTCAACCGATACTAACCGATAATTGTTAAAGAAGAAAGGTGGGATGCCTACCGGGGCATCCCCAAGTTTAGATGCTTGAGACTTCTTGGAATATTAGCTTGGGATGCCTTGGGCGTCCCCAAGCTTGAGCTTTTGTGTCTCCTTAATTCCTCTTATATCACGGTTTCCCTATATCTTTAAAATTTAATCCACACAAAACTCAACAAGAACTCGTGAGATAAGTTAGTATAAACCAATGCAAAAACCTTATCATTCTCTACTGTAGCAAATTACTAAAATTATTATTCAACAACGCATACTAAATGCCTCTTCATATTTAATACTCCTATCCTCAAATAGAATCATTAAACAAGCAAACATAACAGCAATCTGCCAAAACACTAAAGTCCGTAAAGAATGCAAGAGTATCAATACTTCTTTAACTCCAAAAAATATGAAAATTTACCACACTGTAGAAAATTTATCAGAGCTTATTATGCAAAAAGTTTCAACATTTTATCACATTCTGACTTTTCTACGGAATTTTTGCAACAGCGATAAACTTTCTGTTTTGAAACCGCAACATATACACTTTTAAAATAAGCATGGCAAAGGCTATACTTGACATTTTTATAAAGATGCAAACCATTATTCTAAATAACAGCAAGCAAATCCTCACAAAATAAAATGACACTCCAAGCAAAACTCATATCATGTGACGAATAAAAATGTAGCTCCAAGTGAGGTTACCGATAATGTTGGAGACGAAAGATGGGATGCCTTCTGGGGCATCCCCAAGCTTAGTTGCTTGGATCTTCCTTGAATATTGCCTTGGGGTGCCTTGGGCATCCCCAAGCTTATGGTCTTGTCACTCCTTATTCTCCTCATATCGACAGCTCACCCAAAACTTGAAAACTTTAATCACACAAAACTTAACGGAACTTCGTGAGATAGGTTAGAATGATAAAGAGCAAACCATTTCACTTTGGTACTATCAAAGAAAAGATTCATAATTGTTTCCACACAATGCCTACTGTAGCATATCATTTCCACAATTTATATTGAGCAATATAAGCCATAGAAACTAGAAAGCAAGCAAACTATGCATTGAAAACAGAATCTGTCAAAAACAGAACAGTCTGTAGTAATCTATACTCCAACCATACTTCTGCTACTCCTAAACTTCTAAAAAATTAGGATAACATAGAGAATTTGTACGTCAATCTTGTGTGCAAAAATCAGGAATTTATCGCGCTTCTGTTAAAAATGAAAATTATTTTCGTGAGCGCAAAAGTTTCTGCTTGTCAACAATATCAAATCAACTATTACCCACACTATCCCAAAGGCTTTACTTGGCACTTTATTGAAACAAAAGCTATAAAACATGATTAATACAGTAGCTTAATCATGTGAACATGCAAAACCAGTAGGTAAAAGTGTTGGGTTGTCTCCCAACAAGCGCTTTTCTTTTATGCCTTTTAGCTAGGCATGATGATTTCAATGATGCTCGCATAAAAGATAAGGATTGAAACATAATAAGAGAATCATGAATCACATGGCAATCACATTTAAGTCTAACCCACTTCCTATGCATAGGTATTTTGTGAGCAAACAACTTATGGGAACAAGAATCAACTAGCATAGGAAGGCAAAACAAGCATAACTTCAAAACTTTCAACACATAGAGAGGAAACTTGATATTGTTGCAATTCCTACAAGGATAAGTTCCTCCCTCAGAATAATTTTCAGTAGCATCATGAAGAAATTCAACAATATAACCATCACATAAAGCATTCTTTTCATGATCCACAAGCATATAAATTTTATTACTCTCCACATAAGCAAATTTATTCTCATGAATATTTGTGGGAGCGAACTCAACAAAATAACTATCATGGGATTGAAAATTAGAATCATGATGACAAGTTTCATGGTTATCATTATTCAATATAGCATACATGTCATCACCATAATCATCATAGATAGCAACCTTGTTCTCATAGTCAATTGAAGCCTCATCCAAAATGGTGGATTCATCATTAAATAAGGTTATGACCTCTCCGAATCCACTTTCATCATTATAATCATCATAAATAGGAGGCATGCAATCATTATAACAAATTTGCACATCAAATCTTGGGGGACTAAAAATATCATCTTCATCAAACATAGCATCCCCAAGCTTATGCCTTTGCATATCATTAGCATCATGGATATTCAAACAATTCATACCAACAACATTGCAATCATGCTCATCATTTATGCCAAACATTCTATTGAATTCCTCTTCTATCAATTGAGCACAATTTTCCTTTCCATCATTTTCACAAAATACATTATAAAGATGAATAATATGATGCAACCTCAAACCATTTTTTTGTAGTTTTCTTTTTATAAACCAAACTAGTGATAAAACAAGAAACTAAAAGATTCAATTGCAAGATCTAAAGATATACCTTCAAGCACTCACCTCCCCGGCAACGGCGCCAGAAAAGAGCTTCATTGATGGGATGTGAGTGCCGCTTACCTAGCCTCCCCGGCAACGGCGCCAGAAAAGAGCTTGATGTCTACTACGCAACTTTATTCTTGTAGACTCGTGTTGGGCCTCCAAGCACAGAGTTTTGTAGGACAGTAGCAATTTTCCCTCAAGTGCATGACCTAAGGTTTATCAATCCGTGGGAGGCGTAGGATGAAGATGGTCTCTCTCAAACAACCCTGCAACAAAATACAAGAAATCTTGTGTGTCCCAAATACACCTAATACAATGGCAAATTGTATAGGTGCACTAGTTCGGCGAAGAGATATTTATAAAAGTGTAATATGGATGGTAGAAATATATTTTTATAATCTGAATAAATAAAAATAGCAAGGTAGCAGTTGATAAAACGGAACACAAACGGTATTGCAATGCTTGAAAATGAGGCCTAGGGTCCGTACTTTCGCTAGTGCAACATCTCAACAATGCTAATATCATTGGATCATATAACCATCCCTCAAAGTGCGATGAAGAATCACTCCAAAGTTCCTATCTAGTGGAGAACATAAGAAGAAATCGTTTGTAGGGTACGAAACCACCTCGAAGCTATTCTTTCCGATCGATCTATCCAAGAGTTCGTACTAAAATAACACCAAATAATTTCAGATTCATAATACTCAATCCAACACAAAGAACCTCAAAGAGTGCCCCGAGATTTCTACCGGAGAAACAGAAGACGAGAACGTGCATCAACCCCTATGCATAGATTACCCAATGTCACCGGGTCTAGATTGGTTTTCGGCGGCTACCGAGCCTTGCGGCGATGGAACTTCTAATCTAGGTTTGACCCCCAAGGGTTTTAGAATATTTGGCAATTTATAGGGCGAAGAAGGGGTGCGGGAGGCCACCGAGGTGGGCACAACCCACCTGGCGCGCCTGGGCCCCCAGGCGCGCCCTGGTGGGTTGTGCCCCCCTCGGGGCACCCCCCAGGTGCTGCTCTGGTCCAATGGATGTCTTCTGGTCTATAAAAAATCCACAAAAATTTTCGCGGTGTTTGGACTCCGTTTGATATTGATTTCCTGTGATGTAAAAAACAAGCAAAAAATAGCAACTGGCACTGGGCACTGGGTCAATAGGTTAGTCCCAAAAAATGATATAAAGTTGCTATAAAATGATTGTAAAACATCCAAGAATGATAATATAACAACATGAATAGTTCATAAATTATAGATATGTTGGAGACGTATCAGGACTCCCTTTGCGTTGGTTCTTCCTCCCAAAAATCACATATATTCCAAAAAAATCTCCATAAAATTTTAGCGCGATTGGACTTCGTTTGATATGAATTTCCGCAAAACAAAAAACATGCAAAAAGTAGGAACTGTCAATGAGCACTGGATCAATATGTTAGTCCCAGAAATAATATTGAATGTTGCCAAAAGTATGTGGAAGTTGTAGAATATTGGCATGAAACAATAAATTTTTTATAGATATGACGAAGATGTATCATGGATTTCTCTATTTATAGGAATTATCAGCATTGGAATCACGCCAAACGGAGCCCCGAGGGGGGCACAAGCCAGGGGGGGCGCGCCCTACCCCCTAGGCGTGCCGGGGTGGCTTGTAGCTATCTCATGGATCTTCTGGTTGCCTCCCTAATCTTCTAGGGTCCTTGTAGATCCAGAAAAAATCATCGTAATTTTTCATCGTGTTTGGCCCTTCCTAGGTATGGATTTTATGCAAAACAAAAAACATACAAAAACAAGAACTGGCACTGGGCACTTGATTAATAAGTTAGTCCATCAAAATAATATAAAAGTGCACCTAAACCATATATAATTGATGTAAATATAGCATGAACACTTTATAAGTTATGGTAGATAAGTTGGAGATGTATCAGCATCGCCAAGCTTAATTCCTCCTCATCCTCGAGTAGGTAAATGATAAAAAAAACTAATTTATGAAGTGTGAATGCTAGAATATGATAGACCTTTGATCACATAGGCAATGATAATTCAATAACAAGTAACACCGTTCCTTTAAGTTCAACATACCATAAAGTGGTAGAAGTATCTTCCAACCTTTCAAAATTATATTGCAAACATAAAGCAATAAATAAATTAAAGGTGACGAATAGGTACCCGCATTCGAAGATAATCATCATACTTATATAATGCTCAACTAATTGCTATTAGAACAATGCATGCAAAGCTAATAGTGATCCCCATGCTCAATACATGGTGCCAAAAGAGAGAGAAAGATGCAATTGACTCAACATGAAAATTAAATAGATAGGTCCTTCGCGGAGGGAAGCAGGGATTAACATATGCTACACCACATTTGGTTTCAAAACAGAGATGAATTTCTTTTGGGAGGTGTACTTTTCATGTCAATGATTTAACGACACATGTTTCCAATACCTTTCATGCTAAACACATCAATGGCGGTTCCCATGCTTTTACACTGCCCCTCCACTGGCCGAATCCATGGATGCTTGCCAACTTTCAACTTTTTCAGGGAGTGTCTTTTTTCAATTTTTTTATTTTTTATTTAGGACCGGGTATCTGTATTACCAGCCTCTCTCATAAATTTGACAAGCAAATAAACCCTCATCGTGAGTAAAACCCATTTAGCATGGAAGATATTGTCTACCCACACCTATGAGCTGTGAGGGCACACAAAGCATGAATTTATTTGAAGATTTAGAGGTGGCACATGCAAATTTACTTGAAATGGCAGTGAAATACCATCTATAGGTAGGTATGGCGGACACTTTATGTCATAAACTTGTTTTAAGGATTGTATGCACAAGCAATATTTCTGTTTAGTACAATAAAAGGCTAGCAAAAGACTGGGGGCAACCACTTTATTGAGCACAAAAACCACGATCATGCATTCTCTTATAGTAACATTATCGAGAAAATATAACCATGATGATAACCTACAAATTTGAACACCACCAAGGTTGAATTTGGAATTTATCAAACATGTGTAAACATGTGCCAAGTTAATCATTCGTACTTGACTGGGAGATATTTATCACAATGACATTATAGGTTCAGCTTAATAAACTAATGTTGATTGTCATTATAATATAACTCCCTTACTTGAAAGATATGTACTATCATAGTTTCACTTCTACTTTAACTTATTAAGCAAAGGATGCATGTTTACTTCTCAATATACATATAATACTAGTAGAATGCACGTGCATTGCAATGGGCTTTTAAAAAAAATTAGTGTAAATGCAGTAATTTTAAAGAACTATAATGATATTGGTATCCATAGACCTAGAAAAAATAAATACAAATAATTAGAAGCCTAGAGATCTACATAAGATAGCCCTGTGTAGATTGCATACAATAATCCTTCTAAATATTTTGCTTCTAATAAATTTACAGTACACTTTGACCTACTGTTTTACATCTTCAATAAGGAAACACAAAATCTCAACAGGAAAGATCAAATGCATGCTTCCCTGCGAGAGGTATAAAAATGTGTATTTCTTAATTGATGCACTTTTGAAATCTTCTAGCTCATAACACCATAATTCAAATGATTGTGCCACATATTTTTGGAACTTATACATAAGCACTTATTCACCCTACAAATTTTGTAGGGGGTCAAAGTAAAAAGATAAAACATACGTCTTATGGTAGAAATTGTAAGGTGAACGAGAGTAAATGATCAACCTTTTGCAAGGAGCCTTCTACTGATATACAACTTCAAAAGTTATGATTTCAGCAATATAAAATATATGATATACTTGTAGATACTCATGAATTTTGCTTGATATGATATAGAAAGTAACATGGGGCAAATTTTCTTACCTCGACAAGGATCAACTATTGGCAATCTTAAATTTAGCTCAAGGAAGTAATTATTTCATGCATAAAGAAGAAAGGAAATGTAACATCCCAAATTTTCAATTTGGTATGTTATACATAGATCATCATTGCATATCATATTTTATTGCATTTTGACAAATCCTCGATAAATCCTAAGCAACTCAAGGACCCTCGGAGAGAGTTGGGGATTTTCTCAAATTTTCATATTTGATTTTTCATCAAATAATAAAACGAGGATTTTGGTTTTAATTATTTTCTCTCCGGAAAAATATTTCATTAAAAAAAAACGAGATAAGAAGATATGACTTCTCCAAAACAATTGAAATACTGGAGGAAAAATGTTAAAATCATTTATTGGAATTTATTTGGATTTTATTTGCAATTTTCATTGCATTAAAAATATTGCATGTTTTCAAAAAATTATTTTTGTGTCAAAAAAATGTTCACCCTATTCTAGATTTTCTAACTAGACGGGGAAAATTTGTTTTATTTTTTTTGGACTTTTATTTATTTTTCTATGAATTATTTTCCGCGGAACGTTTAAAAAAAAACTGCGCTGCGCCCGACTGGGCCGAGCCCAGCCGAGCCAGGCCGCCGGCCCACGCCCGTCGTCTCCTCTCCTCGCACGACGCCCCGCCGCCGCGCCGTGTCCATGGCGGACACGGGAGCCGCCCCGCCCGGCTTGCCCCTCCCCCAAGTCGCCGGACCCCCCCTCCTATATATATAGCCCCCCTCCTCTCACCTCACCCCGCCGCCGCCGC
>NC_057808.1:217139426-217147456 GCF_018294505.1 Triticum aestivum
CCGCCGGAGCCCCGCCGGAGCACGCCCCCGACGAGGTAGCCGCACCTCGCCTCGTTGCCGGTTTAGTTTTAAAAAAAACCGTTCGTTTAAAAAAAAACCTAGATCGGTTTTTTTCGATTTTGTTATTTTGTGAGCGTTCACCGACTCGTTCGTTTTAACGAACGCGTTCGTCGGTTTTTCTCTGTTAACGAACGTCCGTTCTTTAACCGTTCGTCCGTTTTTCTTTTTCGTCGGATTTTTCCGCGATTATCTCAGATCCGATTTCTGATCAAATCTTCGTTTTTGTTTAACTTTTCGCTCGTTTATCGGAATCAGGCGATTCAAGCGCCTAGAGTTTCGTCTCGAAATTCTCTTTCCGTTTAACCTACTCAAACAAGTTTTTGCTACTGTAAAATTTGACCTAGATCCAGATTAGTAAACGAAGCTTGTTTCTTTCACCGTTTGACTTTCGTTGCTTCGTTCGAGTTGATTCTTTTTGCAAACCGGAGTTCTTAAGTTGAACTTTCTGGTTGGATCTTTCATTCGAGTTTTACCTGTGCATTAGATGAGTACTGATTGTCTGCTTGTTTGTTTGCGATAGAGTACCCGGAGTGTGCCGCTTGTTACTTCGAATCGCTAGGTTTCGCGGATCATCAGCAAGGCAAGTAATACTTTGATCATATACCTTCCATACCCAGTTTTTATTGCATTAGATTTATTCCTCAAACATTGCATGATTAGGATCTAAATAAATTGTGGGTATTGGGAAGTAGTTGAGGTAGTACCTATTACCTGTTTTGTTTATCGAACCCTTGGGAGTTACTTCTACGTTGCTATTATATTGCCATGCTATGCTCGTAGACGTGGATTGGGTTTGAGAGATTTCATGACAGATGTGAGATTGTTAATTAATGGTTTACTTAAGGTGGCAACTAAAACTCACATCTGGGTGGATTGAGGTACCTGGGTATTTCAGGATTGCCTGTTTTTCTTTTGGACCGCCACCCAGGTTTAAAGGGATCATAAGATTATTCATGCTAGAAACTTCCGTGTGCAGCCGCAAGCTATTATGGGCTCTAGCATAGTTGACTAAGTTGTGTGAACTCTTACAGTGGTAGACTAGCAGATGTAGGGGAAAGTAGGTGTAACTGTCTACCCATACGTAAGGTGCAAACACTTCTGAAAGACTGTGTCTCGGTCATCCGTTACTCAAACACCATGTAGTGCGAGTAATCCAACGGAGGAGATCGAGTCTTGTGGGGAAAAGTGCGCAAACCTCTGCAGAGTGTACAAACTAATCATGATTAGCCGTGTCCCCGGTTATGGACATCTTGAGTATCTAGTACTTGGATTATCATGTGAATCTCATCACCATGTTACTTTTAATTAATTTTGTTGGGTTAATAATGATTCTTAATTGGGATTGAGATGCTGTCAACCATCTCAATGTTTCACAACCACCATGATAGTTAAATAAAATTTATTCCTTTGAAGTAGGGAAAAGTTGGCTTTTCGCAAAATTGTAACCATAGAGCTTTCCACCAGCCATAAATGCATGTAGTATAGCATTATTATTGTTCATTATTCTCTATGTGTTACATTGCCAGCATATTTCATGTGCTGACCCGTTTTCGGGCTGCAACGTTTCATGTTGCAGACTTTTCAGACGACGAGTAAGGTGCCTTAGGTCGTGGTCTTATACTCAGTGATGCCGCTGGAGTTGATGGACTCACTTATCTTCCAAGTCTTCCGCTGTTATCGTTTTAGATGGCCTTAAGCCATATTTATCATACTTAATCTCTTTGGAGATATTCGATGTAATAAGTGTGTGATTGCTACTCTGTTATAAATCCTCCATTTGTACTGTGCGTGTCAGCATTACTGATCCAGGGATGACACTGGTGCACAGCAGCACAGACCATTTGAGGTCTGGTCGCTACAAAGGTGGTATCAGAGCACACGCTGACTATAGGAGACGGCCACTAAGCTTAAGCCCTAGAAAGCTTCTCTCTTCTCATTTCTGACCCCTCTCCTTTTTCTACTCTTTTAGGAATGGCGGATGCAAGGAGCAAGTTCATGCAACCAGATGAAGACACGCCTTTTGGTCGACACTTGAAGGAAGTCACCAAGTACTTGAACATAGGAATACCAAGCATCACCGGAACCTACAACGCCACATTACCTGAAGAGGAGAGCTGGAAGATTCAAGTTCACATTCCAGGAAGGACGTTTGTGCCAGTTACTGAACCTATAAGATTGGTTTTCGAAGCACCAACCTGGAGTTTAGGGAAGAGCATGGCCGCTCACATCGCCATGGGACGCATTGGAGAAGTCTACTACCAGGAGCTTAAGGATACAATTTATCAGATTTGTGGACGCCGAGACGCGCAATGGGAGATGATCAGAACCAAGAAGGATGGATCAATTGCAGCTTTCATCCAGGAGCAAAACCAACATATTCGTTGCCAGGAGAACCAGATGTGCACGGACAAGGAAGAACTGAAGAAGGCATTAACCAAGATCAAGGAGCTCCAAGAAGAACTCAAGGCTACACGCGAGGATTATATGGAGGAAATCATCGCACTAGTAGGGAAGAATGACGACCTGGAGAAGAAGATTGGAGTATTCATGGGAAATCCAGTGCCAAAAGCAGAAGTCGACGAATGCACTTGTCCGGATAACTACATCATCATCGACGACACCGACTCGGAACCAAGTGAAGATGACTTTGTTGATGAAGCTGGAGCAGACATCATGGAGTCTTCAACGGATTAGAATTTTTATTAGACCACCATATCAGTACTAGTTTTCCCCCATTTAATAGTATAGTTCAAGCACTTTGTAATGCTAGTTAGATCGATTGTTTTGCCTTGTTTGAATTGATTGAGTGATATTAATTGTATTTGTCTCATGAGCATATGGGTAGTGTTTTCTCTCTAGACCTCATTCTATTCTTAACTCTCATCTTTTCTAAAACCCATCAGATGCCTCCGAGACGCGACACCGGATTTGTTTTCCCACCGGAGATCACCCAGTTGATTCAGCAACAGAATGCCCTGATGCAAGTGTTAGTACAGAACCAAGGCAACAACAACAACAACAACCCACCGCCACCACCACCTGTTGATCACTTAGCCCGTTTCTTGAGGCTAAACCCGCCGGTGTTTTCCAGTAGCACCGAGCCGATTGTTGCAGATGATTGGCTCCGCAAAGTTGGAAGGGAGTTGACCACTGCAGGATGCACAGATGCGGAAAGAGTGCATTTTGCCGCACATCAGCTTGATGGACCCGCAGCATCATGGTGGGAGAATTATACAGCCACGCACCCTATTGACACTGTCACATGGGACCAGTTTCAGCAAGCTTTCCGTACAGCTCATGTTTCAGCAGGAGCTATGGCTATGAAGAAGCGTGAGTTTCACAACCTACGCCAAGGAGGACGCACCGTAGGCCAGTATGTGGAGGATTTCAGTAAATTAGCACATTATGCACCAGATGACGTTGCTACAGATGCTGCCAAGCAGGAGAAATTTTTGGAAGGACTGAATGATGAGCTGAGTATGCAGTTCATGGTAGCAACCTTCAACAACTACCAGGAGCTGGTAGATAGAGCGCTCATGATTGAAGGGAAGCAACAGCAGATTGAAAACCGTAAGAGGAAGTATGGACAAGGGAAGTATAACTCAGGAGCTCAACAGAAGCCTCGTTTTGCCCCGAAGCCGGGAGGACAGTTTCAGCATACCCATGGAGGAGGTAGTTCGCACAACCATAATGGCTCCAAGAATGGTAATGGGAATGGAGGAAGCAACGGACAGAACCGCACCAACCCATCTACCCCAGCCAAGAGGGACCTGAGCCAAGTCACTTGCTTAAAGTGCCAGAAGACTGGACATTATGCCAATGAATATCCTGAAGCCCAAAATGGAAATGGCAATGGAAGCTCTGGGAAGAAGCCGAAGCCGTTCAACAAAGGACATGTGAACCACGTGAGCGTGGAGGAGGTTGAAGCTCAGCCTGATGCAGTAATAGGTAAGTTTTTGGTTAAGTCATTTACTGCAACCGTTCTTTTCGATACTGGTGCATCGCATTCATACATATCAAGGGGATTTGTGAATAAGTTTAAGCTGTCTACCAAAGTTCTCAGAACCCCTATGTTAGTAACCTCGCCAGGAGCAGAGTATATGGCCAGCCAAGGATGTTTTCAGATACCATTGGCCATTGGTAGGCATGTTTTCCCCTCAGACCTCATAGTTTTGGAGTCGCAAGGTTTGGATGTGATTTTGGGAATGGATTGGCTATCGTTGTATGGAGGAAACATCGATTGTGCCAGCAAGACGATTTTGCTTACCACCCCGGAAGGAAAAAGGATCAAGTATGTATCCCGGCATATGCCGAAGAGGACTCAAGTAAATTCCTTATCAGGAGTTGTACAGGAGGAAGTACCAGTGGTGAAGGATTACCCGGATGTATTTCCAGAAGAGTTGCCAGGCATGCCACCAGATAGAGACATTGAGTTCTTGATTGAACTTTTGCCAGGCACCGGGCCAATATCTAAGAGACCGTACAGGATGCTCGCAAAAGATTTGGAGGAAAATAAGAAGCAGATCAAGGAGTTCCTGGATAAAGGCTATATTCGCCCAAGTTCGTCACCTTGGGGATCACCAGTACTTCTAGTGGAGAAGAAAGATGGATCGCTGAGGATGGTTGTTGATTACCGTGGATTGAATGAAGTGACCATTAAAAACAAGTACCCACTGCCGATGATCAATGATTTGTTTGACCGCCTACAAGGAGCTAAAGTATTTTCCAAGATCGATCTACGATCAGGATACCATCAGTTAAAGATTCAAGAGCAGGATATACCCATGACGGCATTTACCACCAGATATGGATTGTATGAGTATACCGTTATGTCATTTGGTCTGACTAACGCACCTGCCTATTTTATGAACCTAATGAACAAAGTGTTTATGGAATTTCTGGATAAGTTCGTCGTGGTGTTCATTGATGATATTTTAGTCTTTTCCAAGAATGAGGAAGAGCATGAGGAGCATTTACGATTGGTACTTGAGAAGCTCAGAGAACATCAGTTAGATGCCAAGTTCAGCAAATGTGAATTTTGGCTGAAGGAAGTTGGATTCCTTGGACATGTTATTTCTGGAGAAGGAGTAGCAGTAGACCCTGCCAAGGTTGGCACAGTGACAAGTTGGGAATCACCCACAACAGTTGGAGAAATCCGGAGTTTTCTTGGACTTGCAGGATACTACCGGAGATTCATCGAGAATTTCTCGAAGATTGCTAAGCCCATGACTGAGCTATTGAAGAAGGACAACAAATTCAATTGGACTGAGGAATGTGAAGCTAGTTTCCAGGAGTTGAAGAAACGATTGGTTGCCTCACCAGTGTTGATTCTGCCAGATCAACGCAAGGACTATGAAGTTTATTGTGACGCTTCTCGTCGAGGACTTGGAGCAGTGCTTATGCAGGAAGGAAGAGTTGTGCCATATGCTTCACGACAACTTAAACCCCATGAGAAGAATTATGCTACGCATGATTTGGAGTTAGCAGCCGTGGTGCATGCATTGAAGACATGGAGACATTTTCTCATCGGAAACCATTGTGAGGTGTATACGGATCACAAGAGTTTGAAGTATATTTTCACGCAGAAGGAGTTAAATCTCAGACAGAGGAGATGGTTGGAGCTCATTAAGGATTATGATATGAGATTGCATTATCACCCAGGAAAGGCTAACGTAGTAGCAGACGCGTTGAGCCGCAAGAGTCATGTCAACACCCTCATGACAGAAGAGTGACCTCAGGAGTTAGCCGAGGACCTTCGCGAGCTATGTTTGGAGATAGTCCCAAAAGGCTATTTAGCGACATTGGAGATTCAGTCTACCTTGATGGAAAGGATCAGAGAAGCTCAGAAGACAGACAAGGAGATTGAAGAGATAAAGGAGAAGATGAGCAAAGGAAAAGCCAAGGGATTTCATGAGGATGAGCACGATACCTTATGGTTTGAGGACCGCGTATATGTGCCAAATGATCCGGAGATCAGGAAGTTGATTTTGCAAGAAGCCCATGATTCACCGTACTCGATTCACCCAGGGAATACCAAGATGTATTTGGATCTGAAGAATACTTTCTGGTGGACCGGAATGAAGAAGGATATTGCTGAGTATGTAGCTGTTTGTGATGTGTGTCAGAGAGTGAAGGCAGAGCATCAGAAGCCAGCAGGATTGCTACAACCATTGCCGATAACTGAATGGAAGTGGGATAAAATAGGCATGGATTTTATCACGGGATTACCCAGGACTCGTTCAGGCTATGACTCAATATGGGTTGTACTCGACCGTTTGACGAAAGTGGCTCATTTCATTCCAGTAAAGACCACTTACACCAGTGCTAAGTTGGCAAAGATATACATGACCAGGATCGTATGTTTGCATGGAGTTCCGAGGACCATTGTATCAGACAGAGGAACCCAATTTACCTCGAAGTTTTGGAAGCAGTTACATGAAACATTGGGAACCAGGCTAGAATTTAGTACAGCCTTTCACCCACAGACAGATGGACAGACCGAGAGAGTCAACAAGATTTTGGAGGACATGTTGAGAGCTTGTGCACTAGATTATGGATCTAGTTGGGACGACAATTTGCCATATGCAGAGTTTTCCTACAACAACAGTTATCAAACCAGTTTGAAGATGGCCCCTTTCGAAGCTTTGTACGGAAGAAGGTGTAGAACACCGTTGATATGGGACGAAGTTGGAGACCGTCAGTTGTTTGGACCAGATTTGATTAAGGAGTCTGAACAGAAAGTGAGGTTGATTCGCGATAGGCTCAAGGTAGCCCAATCCAGGCAGAAGAGTTATGTTGATTCTAAACGAAAGGAGACAGTCCACGAAGTTGGAGACAGAGTTTATCTTCGAGTATCACCACTTCGAGGAGTGAAGCGCTTGGAGTTAAGGGAAAGTTAGCGCCCCGTTTTATCGAACCATACAGATTTTTGGAACGTATGGGAGAAGTTGCCTACAAGCTGGAATTGCCCGAAGGATTGTCTGGAGTTCATGATGTATTTCACGTTTCCCAGTTGAAGAAGTGCCACGCAGAGATGGCTGAGATACCACTGAGAGATACTGTGCCACTGGAAGCGATTCAGCTGGAAAGTGATTTGACCTATGAGGAGAAACCAGTTAAGATTCTTGAGTATGCCAGCCGAGTTACCCGCAGTAAGGTTGTCAAGTTTTGCAAAGTCCAGTGGAGTCACCACACGGAAGATGAAGCCACCTGGGAGCGAGAGGAAGATCTACGGAAGGACCACTCCCACCTGTTTTCTAGCCAACCCGAATCTCAAGGGCGAGATTCATCTTAAGGGGGGTAGGTTTGTAACATCCCAAATTTTCAATTTGGTATGTTATACATAGAGCATCATTGCATATCATATTTTATAGCATTTTGACAAATCCTCGATAAATCCTAAGCAACTCAAGGACCCTCGGAGAGAGTTGGGGATTTTCTCAAATTTTCATATTTGATTTTTCATCAAATAATAAAACGAGGATTTTGGTTTTAATTATTTTCTCTCCGGAAAAATATTTCATTTAAAAAAACATAAACGAGAGGAGCAAATATGACTTCTCCAAACAATTGAAATACTGGAGGAAAAATGTTAAAATCATTTATTGGAATTTATTTGCAATTTTCATTGCATTAAAAATATGGCATGTTTTCAAAAAATTATTTTTGTCTCAAAACAATGTTCACCCTATTCTAGATTTTCTAACTAGACGGGGAAATTTTGTTTTATTTGTTTTGGACTTTTATTTATTTTTCTACGAATTATTTTCCGCGGAACGTTTTAAAAAAAAAACTGCGCTGCGCCCGACTGGGCCGAGCCCAGCCGAGCCAGGCCGCCGGCCCACGCCCGTCGTCTCCTCTCCTCGCACGACGCCCCGCCGCCGCGCCGTGTCCATGGCGGACACGGGAGCCGCCCCGCCCGGCTTGCCCCTCCCCCAAGTCGCCGGACCCCCCCTCCTATATATATAGCC
>NC_057808.1:217147925-217152424 GCF_018294505.1 Triticum aestivum
GCCGGAGCCCCGCCCCTCGCCCCGAGCCGCCGGAGCCCCGCCGGAGCACGCCCCCGACGAGGTAGCCGCACCTCGCCTCATTGCCGGTTTTGTTTAAAAAAACCGTTCGTTTAAAAAAAACCTAGATCGGTTTTTTTTCGGTTTTTTTATTTTGAGAGCGTTCACCGACTCGTTCGTTTTAACGAACGCGTTCGTCGGTTTTTCTCTGTTAACGAACGTCCGTTCTTTAACCGTTCGTCCATTTTTCTTTTTCGTCGGATTTTTCCGCGATTATCTCAGATTCGATTTCTGATCGAATCTTCGTTTTTGTTTAACTTTTCGCTCGTTTATCGGAATCAGGCGATTCAAGCGCCTAGAGTTTCATCTCGAAATTATCTTTCCGTTTAACCTACTCAAACAAGTTTTTGCTACTATAAAATTTGACCTAGATCCAGATTAGTAAACGAACCTTGTTTCTTTCATCGTTTGACATTCGTTGCTTCGTTCGAGTTGATTCTTTTTGCAAACCGGAGTTCTTAAGTTGAACTTTCTGGTTGGATCTTTCATTCGAGTTTTACCTGTGCATTAGATGAGTACTGATTGTCTGCTTTTTTGTTTGCGATAGAGTACCCGGAGTGTGCCGCTTGTTACTTCGAATCGCTAGGTTTCGCGGATCATCAGCAATGCAAGTAACACTTTGATCATCCTTCCATACCCAGTTTTTATTGCATTAGATCTATTCCTCAAACATTGCATGATTAGGATCTAAATAAATTGTGGGTATTGGGAAGTAGTTGAGGTAGTACCTATTACCTGTTTTGTTTATCGAACCCTTGGGAGTTACTTCTACGTTGCTATTATATTGCCATGCTATGCTCGTAGACGTGGATTGGGTTTGAGAGATTTCATGACAGATGTGAGATTGTTAATTAATGGTTTACTTAAGGTGGCAACTAAAACTCACATCTGGGTGGATTGAGGTACCTGGGTATTCCAGGATTGCCTATTTTTCTTTTGGACCGCCACCCAGGTTCAAAGGGATCATAAGATTATTCATGCTAGAAACTTCCGTGTGCAGCCGCAAGCTATTATGGGCTCTAGCATAGTTGACTAAGTTGTGTGAACTCTTACAGTGGTAGACTAGCAGATGTAGGGGAAAGTAGGTGTAACTGTCTACCCATACGTAAGGTGCAAACACTTCTGAAAGACTGTGTCTCGGTCATCCGTTACTCAAACACCATGTAGTGCGAGTAATCCAACGGAGGAGATCGAGTCTTGTGGGGAAAAGTGCGCAAACCTCTGCAGAGTGTACAAACTAATCATGATTAGCCGTGTCCCCGGTTATGGACATCTTGAGTATCTAGTACTTGGATTATCATGTGAATCTCATCACCATGTTACTTTTAATTAATTTTTTTGGGTTAATAATGATTCTTAATTGGGATTGAGATGCTGTCAACCATCTCAATGTTTCACAACCACCATGATAGTTAAATAAAATTTATTCCTTTGAAGTAGGGAAAAATTGGCTTTTCGTAAAATTGTAACCATAGAGCTTTCCACCAGCCATAAATGCATGTAGTATAGCATTATTATTGTTCATTATTCTCTATGTGTTACATTGCCAGCATATTCCATGTGCTGACCCGTTTTCGGGCTGCAACGTTTCATGTTGCAGACTTTTCAGACGACGAGTAAGGTGCCTTAGGTCGTGGTCTTATACTCAGTGATGCCGCTGGAGTTGATGGACTCACTTATCTTCCAAGTCTTCCGCTGTTATCGTTTTAGATGGCCTTAAGCCATATTTATCATACTTAATCTCTTTGGAGATATTCGATGTAATAAGTGTGTGATTGCTACTTTGTTATAAATCCTCCATTTGTACTGTGCGTGTCAGCATTACTGATCCAGGGATGACACTGGTGCACAGCAGCACAGACCATTTGAGGTCTGGTCGCTACAGGAAAGTAGGTGCCTGATGTCTACTACGCAACTTTATTCTTGTAGACTCGTGTTGGACCTCCAAGCGCGGAGTTTTGAAGGACAATAGCAATTTTCCCTCTGGTGGATGACCTAAGGTTTATCAATCCATGGGAGGCGTAGGATGAAGATGGTCTCTCTCAAACAACCCTGCAACCAAATAATAAAAAGTCTCTTGTGTCCCCAACACACCCAATACAATGGCAAATTGTATAGGTGCACTAGTTCGGCGAAGAGATGGTGATAAAAGTGTGATATTGATGGTAGAAATATATTTTTATAATCTGAATAAATAAAAACAGCAAGGTAGCAAATAGTAAACGGGCACAAAAACGGTATTGCAATGCTTGAAAATGAGGCCTAGGGTCCGTACTTTCACTAGTGCAATATCTCAACAATGCTAATATAATTGGGTCATATAACCATCCCTCAACGTGCAACGAAGAGTCACTCCAAAGTTAAAATCTAGCGGAGAACATAAGAAGAAATCATTTGTAGGGTACGAAACCACCTCGAAGCTATTCTTTCCGATCGATCTATCCAAGAGTTCATACTAAAATAACACCAAATAATTTCATATTCATAATACTCAGTCCAACACAAAGAACCTCAAAGAGTGCCCCAAGATTTCTACCGGAGAAACAAAAGACGAGAACGTGCATCAACCCTTATGCATAGATTACCCCAATGTCACCGCGGGAATCCGTGAGTTGAATGCCAAAACACATATCAAGTGAATCAATACGATACCCCATTGTCACCACGAGTATTCATATGCAAGACATATATCAAGTGCTCTCAAATCCATAGAAGTATTCAATCTGATAGCAACGAAATCTCAAAGGGAAAAACTCAATTCATCATAGCAAGATGGAGAGGGGAAAACACCATATGATCCGACTATATTAACAAAGCCCGCGATACATCAAGATCGTGACATCCCAAGAACATGAGAGAGAGAGGGATTAAACACATAGCTACTGGTACAAACCCTCAGCCCCGAGGGTGGACTACTCCCTCCTCATCGTGGTGGCCGCCTGGATGATGAAGATGGCCACCGGTGATGATCTCCCCCTCCGGCAGGGTGCCAGAACTGGGTCTAGATTGGTTTTCATGGATACAGAGGCTTGCAGCGGCGGAACTTACGATCTAGGTTTACCCCGAGGGTTTTTGGAATATTTGGGATTTTATAGGGTAAAGAGGGGGTGCGGGAGGCCACCGAGGTGGGCACAACCCACCTGGACGCGTCTGGGCCCCCAGGCGTGCCCTGGTGGGTTGTGCCCCCCTCAGGGCACCCCCCAGGTGCTTCTCTGGCTCATCGGGAGTCTTCTGGTCCATAAAAAATCCACAAAAAGTTTCGCGGTGTTTGGACTCCGTTTGATATTGATTTCCTGCTATGCAAAAAACAAGCAAAAAATAGCAACTGGCACTGGGCACTGGGTCAATAGGTTAGTCCCAAAAAATGATATAAAGTTGCTATAAAATGATTGTAAGACATCCAAGAATGATAATATAACAGCATGAATACTTCATAAATTATAGATACGTTGGAGACGTATCAGTGATATGGTTTGCAATAAGAGAAACTACATAAAGAAAAAAAAGGAACAAAGCAATAGGATAAGGCAAACCGGATCAACACTGGGCGTCCGTGGCAATATCACTGACATGGTTGTTACAACCTCCAAGACTAAGGGGTGAGGAGGTGGCAGCATGAACTCCAAAGAATTGATGTCACCTAAATGGTTATGGTCATCGCCCTCGCTCGATTGATGACAACATCAACTCAGTGGCCACTCTCCGTGTGCGTCTTCTTCTCCCTGGTCGGGCGTTCTCGAACAACTTGATCTTCTTCCTCCAAGCTAATAGTGGTGCTCTCTAGCACGCTGCGAGCTGACTGAACCAATATGCAACCTATATCAGACATACATGGGACCCTGAACGATGTCCATGCCGCCCATGTCAATGAATAAGACGAGGTTGTGCTTGGCATAGGGGTCATTGGGATTGAATTGATCGATGTGTTCAAACCACCACGGTAATGAAGCATACATAGCAGAGGCGGTCGCCACCACAGTCGAGCATATAACACATTCCTCCCTTCATGTTATTGCCCCTCCTTGCCCTAGCTCTCTCTCTCACCGTAGCACTCTCTCTCTCTCCCTCTGCTGCACTCGAATGACACAAGGAAGAAGAAGACCAGAGGAAAAAGAAGGACACATGGGACACGGTGGTTTTTCCGGCGCAACAACGCCAATTCCATGAGCACACACCCGACACCACAACCATTAAAACGAACCACTCGAGGGCTTTATACCCGGGGAAAATGCTGGACACGATCCCCACGTCTGTACCTGCCCGAGCGCTCGGTCCGGCCCGCTCTGGCCGCGCCCACCCCGCGCATGATCGCGCCCGGGTTGCAGCGAGCCCGCAACGGCATGACTCAGTCACCCCGACAGGCTCACCAACGGCTACACCAGGTCCGGCGCCACGCATGCACACACACGCACGCGCCCCTACCCTACTCTACGCACGCACAC